>NW_017672354.1:99207-169566 GCF_001879085.1 Nicotiana attenuata
TGTTTTTCACAAACTAGTAGATGATTTGAGTTTAATCTCACTATGATATGGTGGCATCATTAGAGTAGAAGCATTATGAGTTATTGAGTGTGTCCTAATATATGGCTTCGAGCCAAGTTGGGGAGGTTGCTGTTGGTTAGCTGGTCGCACGGTTATGTGCTATGTTAGTTCCGTTTCGACGTATGCTGGCGGATCAGTTCTGGTTGCAGAAATTGAGCCGAGGATGGCGTGAGTGAAGCAAAATGTTGACAAAGGTTATATGGTGCTTCGTAGATGTGTGAAACTAACAGGATGTCTTGAGCTGTTGTTGATAAAGAATGCTCAGTGTATAGAGAACGAAGATATTTGTTTGTATTGGAATGAGATCATATCCTGCGGTGTCAGAGTGCTAATGAGGAACGGGTGGTTATGTCCGTTTGATCAGGTAAATTGCAGTTCGAATAAGGAGTAAATGATTCTCGAGAATGATTTTAATGTGTTCAAGATTCTACATGTAATAATCAGGTGTCTTAAGGTTGTGTATGTGGGTAGAGACTGTGTTTTCATTGGAAAAGGGTCAAGGCTTGTGGTATTTTTATGTTAATTATGGGATTCTATGTATCAGTATCAGGAAAGTAAAGGTAACGGATTTAGAGTCGCAGGAAGTTCTTCAGAGTAAAGTATTTTGGAATGTGGTGTTTCTAGGAATATTTGAGAGAGGATTCAGTGGCTTATGGGTCTTAGACAGTGTGGTCTTGTGCTTGGGTCTCGCGTAGTGAGCCTGGGTTGAGGAACTGTGGTGCTACAGCAAGAGGGAATATCAAGTTGATGACGAATCATAAGGGAAATTAGATAGATGGGATAGCTTGATAGTAGACCGAATCGGTATGGTAAGGATATGATTAATTTTTCGTATGTGTTCGAGAAAATGAGCCCTTACAGGTATTGTGCAGCGAAGCTCTTGAGTTCTGACAGCTTGCTTAGCTTGGTTTGGATAGAAGGATTCAGTCCTGGCAGTTTAGCTTGTGCAAATGGAATTGGGAGAGAGTTCTGGTTGAGTTTTACCGTGGTTTGGAGATGTATATATTTTCTATGGGCATGCGAAGGATGGAGTGTGTAGTGATTCTTTTCTTCTAGATGGGATTGATGGGAGTTCTCGACTAGTTGAGTGAGTAGATGTCTGTGGCTCGGAAGGGAGATAAAGGTTTTCTGGCTATCCTTGGATGGTATGGTATACGCGGTATGTTATGGAGAATTGAGATTTGCGTGTGCGAGGTTTCAGTCCAGTTTTGAAAGGAAGTTCATAAAATTCTTAGGCAACGGCTAGCCTCAGGTAATCAAGGAAATGATACTGCTAATTGGAAGTGATTTGACGAGAGTAAATGTCTCAAAAAAAGGGTAATATGATTAGACTGATGATACTACGCTAGTATTGCGGTGCTTTCTTGCTAGTTCGACTGCTGATATCTGAGTTTGTTTGATGGCACAGGGGAATTTTAGAATATCTTTCGTGGAATGATTAGGTACTTGAGGTGTAACATGTATTCATACTGCGGAACTTGGGATCAGGTACAGTGATTCGTGTGCTATGTGGAGTTGGAGACTAGGAGTTCTCAGGTACAGGCTATGTAGTGGTTGCGGATCGTGTGTATTGGTGCCGTTTAGCGGCTGTTGGGATTTGGAGGCCCGAGTGGATCTTTCTTTGCTTGGTATATTAGATTTTTGGATATGATATTGGGGTGTAGACTGGTTGTCTCAGTGTTGGTTATTCTAGACTATTGTGCTATGGGCTATGTCGGAAAATGCCACAGGTTGCATGGCGAGGTGCATCGGATCATGTTCTAGCAGAGTGGTTTGTATTCCAAAGACCAGCGGACGGCTGGGAAGGACTGTTTTTCTTAAATGGGCCTTCATGATGGATGCCAGTGCAGAGGTTTCTACCATTGATTCAGTTGCGGTGTTGAGAGACTTTTTCGGATGCATTTCTTGTGGCCGGGCATGTCGTCGGGCGAGATTGTGGATTTCGGTAATTATTTGGTGCCGGGCACCGTATCTTACTGCTCTGGCAGGAGTTATAGTAGTGGAAGGAGCAGCTTCAGGATTCTTGGTATTGAGTTCGTTGGCAGGCCGATGTGGCTACGTATTTAGCTTGAGTTAGCTTGGTTGGCCCGAGTTGTATTGTTGAGGGATAGGTTGATTCGATCGTTATTGAACTTGTTAAGTGATCGGGGGAGATCTATGAGTTGCTTTTCTGTGCTGTGAGACGTTATGATTGTTGGTTATGGGCACATGTGGTGCAGTTCTATTGGTGGATTCATAGTGAAAATCGAGCGGGTAGAGTAATTGGGTGTTGATCGGTAAATGGAGTATCGATTATGACCTATCGGGTTGCGTGTCATATGTTATTTGTTTCACCGTGGATGTAATGAATTGCTTTGGTTTCAAACATCAAATTGTGCGTGGCTGTCGATTCTGAGCAAAGTGACTTGAGATGCTTCATGTGTAACAGTGTTTGGATAGGATCGCGCATTGTAGCGAGGCTACGTGGAGTTATGGCCTTTCAAGGTGGATTCAGGTGTTCTATTTCGATGATGTGAGACGGGGTCTCAGCCTTGTGTGGTGATGGTACTGATGAACTTGAGTTACATCTCTTTCGTTTGAGTCATTTGTCATGATTTGAGTATGTTCAGACCGTTTCTTATTGGTGCGTGTATTATGCAAGGTGTGGCTTAGGCCTGTATTGAGGTGTCATATCACCAGAGTGGAGTGTTGGATTCGAGGTGGTCGTCGGAGTCATTAATGAATACGAACAGATTTGATCTCAGCTTGTTAGAAGGATAATATCGAGGTTCGGCCTGGAAAATCTGTTGTGGTATTAGTCAAGAGGGAAGTGGCTTCATGAATGGTTGATCTGATAAAAGGTTACGGTTTATCGCGTGTTTTATTTATCGTTGGTAGTATATGAAAGCGTTGGAATAAGACTTTAGCTAATAAGAGGTTTTCTATCGGTATTTGGTTATTGTGGGCAACTGCTGTGAATAGAGGCTATAGTTTCGAGTGTTTGGATTATGTGGTATATCGGATGGTCTCACCCGAGGTTGCAGGTATGGGTTATTACAGTTGGTTCGGGTTTATTCTGAATATAGACGTGAGGTTCTGATCTTGTGTATGATTCCGGAAAGTGCAATGTGGTTCTACGGTTTATGGTCTAGATGGGTGTGAGATTTCAGCTATGTTGTGTTATCGGACCTACGCGAGACAGGGTGACATGCGATCACCCCGGGTATATGCTTGGTAAGGTTATTCAGCTACTGGTTGGCTTCTAGGACCACTCTGGGTACGCTCGAGGACGAGCGTTGGTTTAAGTTGGGGAGGATGTGACGACCCGACCCGTCGTCTCATGAGTTACCGCCCCGTTTTCCCAATTTTTCGGTTTCCTCATGTGTTATTATACGAGTCTTGTGTGAATGAGTTGATTTGGATTGATTCTGGATGGAAATGAGACACTTAGTCTCTTCAAGGAAGGTTTGTTTTGGAAAAGTCAACCGGATGTTGACTATTGAGTTAGAGGGCTCGAATGTGATTTCCGATGATTCGGTCAGCTCCGGGGGATGATTTGTGACTTAGGAGCGTGATCGGAATTTATTTTGGAAGTCCGGTGTAGAATTAGGCTCGAATTGGCGAAGTTAGTATTTTGGCGAATTCCGGTTGATGGGTGAGATTTTGATCCGAGGGTCGGAATGGAATTTCGACCGCTGCAGTAGCTTCGTTAGGCGATTTTGGTTATGTGTGCAAAATTTCAGGTCATTCGGACGTCGTTTGGTTGGGTTTTTGATCGAATGCGTGTTTCGGAAGTTTTTGAAGAACTTAGGCTTGGATTTGATGTAATTTGATGGTTTTAGCGTTAATCGTGGAGTTTTTATGATTGGAACAAGTTTGAATAATGTATTAGGATGTATTGGTATTTTTGGTTGAGGTCCCGGGGGCCTCGGGATGAGTTCGGATGCTTAATCGGAGAGTTTTGGGATTTTTCATGTTGCTAAGTCTGTTGCTTCTGGTATGTTTTCGCTTCTGCGGAACATGGACCGCAGAAGCGGTTTTGGAGTTGAATTGGGTTCTCCGCAGAAGCGGATGTCTGAGCCGCAGGAGCGGTCGAGGCCCTTAAGTGGAGAATCCGCAGAAGCGGTCCCGCATAAGCGGGGACGGGACCGCATAAGCGAAAAGTGCTGGGCAGAGAGGGTTTAAAATATCATTTTTATCCGCGAGCTTGGGATATTTTCCACCATTGTTGAACATCTTGGGAGCTATTTGGGAGCAATTGAAGAGGGTTTCGACTGGAGTTTATTGGAGGTAATATTTTTGAGTTAAAAACGTAATTATTATGTGAAATTAACCTAGAAATTCATGGAATTAAGCCAAAAGTGGAAGAACTAGGGCTTGAGTTTTGGGATTTTTAAATTGGAATTTGAAGGGCTATTTGAGGTCGGATTTGGGAGTTCTTGATATGTATGAACTCGTGGCGAGATGAGGAATCCATTGATGTGAATTTTATAATTTTTCGAGAAGTGGGCCCGGGGCTCGGGTTTTGCTAGTTTCAAGATTTTTGCTATTTTTCGATTGGGTATTGTTCCCTTAGCATATTGTGATGTATTCACTTTGATTTTGGATAGATTCGACGCGCGTGGAGGCCGGTTTGAGGGGCAAGGGCGACGCGAGCTAGAGATTTCACCGGTTCGAGGTGAGTAATACTTGTAAATGATATCTTGAGGGTTTGAAACCCCGAATTTGCACATCATAGTGCTGTATTGAGGTGACTTGCACGCCGGATGTGAGCGTGGGGTAGAGCACCGTTGGGGATTATGACTTGGTCCGTCCCGGTTGTTGATTTTTACCGCGTATTTGACCGAAACTACTTTTTATCATCGTAATTCGGGTTGATTGCCATGTTTGGGCTTCGTGCCAACTATGTGAATCCTTCAGGGATTGATATCACTGTTTTCGCATTACTTGCATATTATTTGATCTCGGTCCAGGGTTTTAATACTGTTTTGCAAACTCAGCCATTTTTCTAAGATTTGAAAACTTAAACAATATTTTATTGACGTTTTGAGCTGAGAACAATTATTTTAATAATGCCCAAGTGGCTTATGTGCATTTCTGGACTGAGCAGGGCTCGGGCTGCGTGCCGCAGCAGTGATATAGTGATTTCTGGAAATATGGATGGCTCAGGCTGCGCGCCGCAGCAGTATTATATTGATATTGAGGCCGAGGGCCTGGTTGGTGCCATGTGATGGCTTGATTATTTGCGCTTGGGCTGTAGGAGCCCCTCCGGAGTCTGTACACACCCCCAGTGAGCGCCGTCGACGTTAAATATGGTTGGCTCGGGTTGCACGCCGCAGCGGTCATATGCATTGCATTGCACTCATGCATTGGTTCCTGGTTGTATTACGTGTCATGACATTCAGCACTCTCATTCCATTGGCATCCATGCTACTTCTTGCACTATTCACCTGATACCCTGGTGTTATTTGTTAATGGAGTGTTGTGCCCGAGGGGCTGACTTATGTGCTGACTTGCACTATCTGTTTCGCATTCATTTGCTTAACTGTTGAGAAAGATATTTTTTTAAAAGAGGTTCTAACTGAGCCCAGATATTTTCTAAAGGATTTCACGGTTTTACTGTTTTTCTTAAAAGGTTGCACTGTTCTATATAGCATGATGGAGTGCCTTACGTGATTTCTTGCTGCTCAGTTATTATTTACTTTTATTGCTCACTGAGTTGGAGTACTCACTTTACTCCCTGCACCTCGCGTGCAGTTGCAGGTATTTGTTACCCGGTAGCGGGTTAGAGCTGATTGAGGATTTTGTTATCGTAGCTGAGCAAGGTGACCGCCGGCGTTCGCGGCACCGAACTTCGTCTTTTGATTCTAAATTTTATTCTGTGTATTATTGGCCCTGTAGTCGTGTTCAGACTTCTCTAGATGCTCGTGACTTGTGACACCCCGGTCGGGCTGTGTTGGGTTGTAAAGATCGATTATTATTGTCATTAAGTTGTATTTTTCTATTCATTTATGTTTAATAATTTTGAAAGAGGCGTTGTTGTTCTGTTGGCTGGCCTTGTCTTCACGAGAGGCGCCATCACGACTGGTGCGGGTTTCGGGCCGTGACAGGTTGGTTTGTGCATACTGGCATCACCCGCTTATCACACAAGATCCAGGGGCCCTCCACCTTCTCCTCTTCCTAGTCCACCAAAAGGCAAGGGAAAAGCAAAAATAGAAGATTTGAACGGCACCGGAAAGGAAAACAACACACAGGTTGAACATGCAGAAACTTCTGATGGTCGGGGTACTCAGGCCCCAAATGAAGCAGTCTCACGGCTCGAACAAAAAACACTGGAACTCCAGGGTGAGCTTGAGCATGTCCGGAATGTGGCAAACCTATCCTTCTCACTCAGCGTCCCAGACATCAGTCATCCAAACACTCAGAACCCCGCACCACCTCAAAACACACCTAACAAGCACCCACAGAATCCACCCGTACCTCACTATTATACAACTCCACCACAAAATCAAACTATCCCACCACAACACCAGCCAAACGCCTACCATACTCCACAAAATACTCCACCAGTCATTCCTGAACCCCAGAATCCCACCAATTGTCACACCTCCTTTTTCCTACCCCAGAAGGGTATAAGGGAGTTTTTTCCAACTTAAAGTGACAATCGAAACGGGATTTATTTATTTAAAGTTCAGAGTCGCCACTTGGGATAATTTATGGTGTCCCAAGTCATCGGTTCAAATCCCGAATCGAGGAAAGATTGACTCTGTTTTATAGTCCGCGAACACAGAAATTCGGGTAAGGAATTCTATTAACCTGGGAGAAGGTGTTAGGCATTTCGGGGTTCCGTGGTTCTAGCACGGTCGCTCAACTATTGTTATTGGCCTATTTGTCTGATTGATTTACATGTTTTAGCCTATGGTGCATTTTTAGCTTATTAACCGCTTTCAATTATTCTAGGAAGATTCAACGTTATTTAAAACATGCCTTGAACCATGCCACATGTAATGCACCCGCGGTTCGCGACGCGTTCTATTTAGCATCGTTAAGAATTGGATTTGGGTCACATGAAATGTGCACCCGGAGTTAATAAATAAAAGAAAATCAATTCATAGAACACGCCTAAAGCAACTACGAAAGCTCAAATTATTAACAAAGTTTGCGAAGGCCATAAAAATTCAACTGATGGCACGCCTCAATTTTAGGACTATTCAACTTTTAATTAAATTTGTGAGGGCCATATATTATGGGTTTTAAATATGGCGCACCTCAAATCTATTTCTTCAAATGATTTCTTGGATTAGTCTTATGAGGGCCATGGGTGATGTAGTTAGAAATGGCACACCTCAATTTATTATACACTTAATTAAACCTGAAGATCACTAATAGTTGCAAACGGTTCAGAATTAAAGGAAGCTATCAATGGTGAGCACAATTGGGCCGTGGATCATTTCAGAGAATGGCACAGCATAAAACTCTTCGAGCTCTTAGGGTCAGACAACCCAATTTATTAAAGGGACAAAGAAACTGGGTTTTATAGGGGAGCCCAGGACGGAAAGAAAGTGGGGAGGGGCCTGGAACACGAACCTGGCTTGGGCCATTTAAAAGGCCTGGTTGTTCAAGGGACAATGGGTCAGCATTTCAAACATAGAGCACTCTTTAATTAACCCAAACACTGATCTATATTAAATTAAACTGATTTCATCAAATCAAATAAGAAAACCCATCATCCACTTCAAATCCAAATTGCAAGGCATTCGAATACCATACAGTCAACAAGCACTTAGGCCACATGTATTCAGAAATCAAAATTACTATTAATTGAGATTAAATTCTTACACATGGTGATTCTAACAGTAGAGTACTTCAAATATTTAAACTAAATATTAAAATACCACAGCAGTCCCTAATTTTGTTCAGATGTTAAAACCAACACCTAAAACAGCTAAGCTATAAAGTTTCAACAACCACCACCAACATGATATCCAAATTACTAAACTCAAACATAAAAAAATACAGGGTTTAACTACTGATTCAGCTAAGCATATTGTTCATTAAGTTTCTATCATAATAGTCCAAACACACAAGTACTAGAGCAGCAATTTTAACCAAATAATAATTGTACTAACCTTACAACACTGAATACAATACAACTTAAATAATAAAGCTAATTCCATAAAAAAAAGTGATTAATCTTCGAAGGGTAGAGACTAATATGCAGCAAATTCACATTTCTTCCACGATGTCCAAATCGACTACATGGTTTCAACAAAGCACTTCACATACTACTGAGGGCCAAGAAGTACCTGGAAAGATCAAAACAACAGGAAGATGAAAGAAATCAGCAGCAGTATCAGCTTGCAGCTCAGCAAATGAAACAGCAGCAAAACTCATTTCTTCTAACCACTTTTAACGCAGAATGAACTAGAAATCTTGAAGGTTTTGATGTTTTAAGCGTCAATATCACACAAGAGGGGGGGTGATTTGTGTGGTACCCAATTTTCGCTTAAGTTGTTTATGGAAGGACCTGGTTCTTCTAGGTGTTCCAACTACTACTGTTTGCGGAATAATAAATACAGAAAATAAAGAACACGGAGATTTTTACGTGGAAAATACCTGGCTCAAAAGGTGAAAAAACCACGACCTACTACTTAGTAGGATTTTCCCAAACTTCCACTAAAATCACTGAGCTAAAACAGCATTTACAAAACTCTTTATAAACCTAAGGGTTAACTCTAATCCCGTTGTGGCACACAGCCTCAACTGTTGCGACAACTTCAAGTTAGCTATACTTGACACTCTAGGTACCTAATACAATTGCTTCTGTGAAAGCTGAAAGGTACAATTTTAAATCACCTACTACAATTGAACTAGAATAAAAGATAGACACAATGTAACTGGTTCTTCTATCTCGTTCAAGTAGCTTCTGGAGTGCACACTCAAATCACACATAAATTGCTTGCAAAATCGCCTTGCTCTTTTGCTCTCAATTTAGTTTAACTTCTGCGTATGTGCAATACCTATAAAAGAGAACAACACTGACATTTAATAGGTTAGTAATCAGAGTTTGATTGGGACTCAATTGTTGCTCCTCTATCGTAGAAGAGTTCATGATGATCTCAAACTCTAACGCTATCTTCATCCTAGACTGTGTTCTCTTCATATAAGGAGACTTTCTCCCCTTATCTAATATGCAACCTTTTCGATCAGATCGGGAGATATTGCTGCTTGTTCAGTAGGACTTATCTCCTTCACGTGCATCTCACATGCATAGATTGATCATGACTGTGCTTCACAAGATGGACCTGGTCCATGACTGAGTTATTTTGTCATTCTTCAAAACTTCACATGTTCTTGGGCCAACAAATTCCCCCTTTTGATGATGACAAACTCTGTGCTTTTTACTGATTTGGAACCTGTAAGAACTCAGCTTAACCATCAATACTAATCTTAGAAAAAATCACTTACCATCAAGGACCAGGTTAATTAGGTTATAAATATCACTTATTTTAGAATGTATAAAGCACAATGTCTCTTCCCCCTTTTGGCATCATCGAAAAGTTGCATACAAAGTGTGATTCTTAGATTTTAATAAGTACTCATGGCCACTGGGGCAACTGCAAGTGCAATCATGGTGCAATCATCAGTAATCAAGCAAAGATATTTAAACTATGAAGGACAAATTAATCATTGAACAAGAGCAAGACAGTAGTTATCATTGACAGAGATATGCTGCCACCTACAATCCACGAAAAGAAAGAAAAACATCCAAACCATGAGCAAAATCAAAAAGATAGAAAATTCCTAATCTGGGTCACTGAGGTACTAGTCAAGTTCAGGAGGCAAAAGCTAGGAGTCCTATGGCTTGGAGGAACTAGAGGGTTGGGTTTGAGTTTGGAGAAGATTCAGCATGTTCTGAAGAATTCCATCATTCTTCTCCTTTTCTTTGGCAAGATCATCTCTGAGACCATCCCTCTCAGATTTCACTTCAACCACACGAGCCTTGAGCCTAGCTATTTCAGCATCCTTGGTTGCACATTCCTGAACCAGAGCCCTAACTTTGCTGTTGATGGGTGTCTTCTGGGATGAACCGGGTTCATTTGGGATGGCATTGACTGGATAGTCACAAGCAAGAAGAGTATTGACGCCAAAGAGTTCCTTGCTCGAGGCCATTTCCCATTTCTTCAGAGGCACAGAGCCTGTCCAGAACTGTGGTTAGAATAAAGCCATATGGAGTAGCATGAGCCTTGGAGCCATTTATGACCCTGTCTAGCAGCTTGATAATGAACGAAGGCCAGTTGATTTGCTTTCCTCTCTCTAGGCATTCCATAAGAACTAGATCCATGTAATTAGCAATGTGCCTTCTCTCCTATCTGGGCAATAAACACTTGTTGACAAATTCAAACAAGACCTTGTGCTCAGGCCTCATTTCACTTTTCTGCACAGCCCTGGCTTCATTCACATCTTCTGAATCACAAAACCTCCTGGTGATCTCAAGAGCAGTAGGGAGGGAGTCCAGGCATGGCCACCTTTGCCTTGTATAGTCATCAAACCCTTCAGAGGGTATGTCCAGGATCTCTCCCAGTTTCTTTGCATCAAACTGCACTTGGACTCCTTTTACCAGGCTACTAACAATACCCTCCTTAACCACAGCATTTGCCATAAATTCAATTAGCTCATTTCTGGCTAGCCTACCATCCATCTGAAGGACCATGTCCTTCCATCCCTGAGCAGCTAAAGCATCCATCAATCTCGTCATTCCTGGTTCCACCAGGTCTTTCAGCAGTCTACCCTTTAAAATCTTTCTTTTGCCAAACATGGCAAGCTTGTCATGTTCCTTCTCAGAATCATTTTCTTCTTCTTCTTCTTCTCCACTCCAGTCATCATCTTCAAAAAATTTTGATTGTTTGTTTTCCACTGCAGATCTTGTCCTCTTGGCTAGTGTGGGTTCAACAGCCTCAGACACAGAAGAAGACTTCTTTGAGGAAGTCTTGGGTTTTTTTGGCTTGGGGGTAGGAACCTCTACTGATTTACCCCTTTCTTGATGGACCAGTTCCATCTCCTCTTCCTCAACAGCCTATGAGGACTCTGCAATCTTTCCCTTTCCTTTATCCATTCTCTTTTTCTTACTTTCAGCTAAAGCCTTTTGTAGATCAGCTTTACTCTGTTTCACCCTGCTTCTTGTGGCTCTACCCTTTGGCAATGAAGAGACAGTAGGTGTTGAGGATGAAGCCTTTCTTTTCTTGGAAGGCTTAGGAACATTAGGGTTTTTGTTGTGGGAGTTCTGCGTTTCTTTGGGTCATAGCTTGCCTTAACCTTTTTCAGCAGATCTGCTAGGGTTTCTTCAGCAGATGAAACAAGTTCATCTCTCTGTGTACTCAGATGAACCAACCCCTCAGCAGCTTCCCCAGAACCACTTCCCCCTGACTTCATGCCACTCTCTTCTACCCTTTCTTGTGCAACCCTACAGATAGCAAGCACTCCTCCTTTCCCAATTCCCCTCTCTTCACCACATGCACCCTCTCTCTCTTTTTTATTTTCAAAATTCCTTTTACCTCCACTCCTTCGTATCTCAGGCAATTCAACATCCCTAATGGGTCCAACCAGAACAAACCTAGTCTCTAGGTTTTCAGTCACAGATGAACGCACCTTAGGAGATTCTTGAGTCTTTTCAGAGTCAGAAGACCCATGTCCTTCCCCCTTAGTAGCGGATTGATAGGATTCAGAATCAGAGCTGGAGTTGGAGTTTTGAGCTTGGCTTGCTTTCAACTTCTCATTTAATGCATTCCTCAGAGACCCAGACGCTACAATCTTTCGAGCAAGCATTTTCACCCTTCGTAGTCTAGGTTTTGGAGATGCACTGGGTGGAGTAGTTGAGGATGAATTTGAGGGAGATGGTGGTGGAGGAGTTCCAGGATTGTCTTTTGGGTTAGACATGATCGTTGGTTTCTTGAGATAATTTGGGAATTTTGGAGAAGAGGGCAGGTGAAAGTGAAGAAGAGTTTTGATGGTTTGGAATTATGATGATGGCAGGGGAAATGATGTGTATTTAAAGAGAAATACACATTTAATAGGTAACGGCAGCCTTTTGTAGTGGTCAATTAGAGGTTTAATCAACCTGAAATTCTACATTTTGAATGATCGATTTGGCTTCCCTAGATTTTAGGCAAAATTTACGGTTTAGAGTTCTAGGCAGACGGAACTGGTTCAATGCTAACAGATAGAATTTTCTAGTAATTGAACAATTATAGGACTTCTGCTCATGATTTAATTATTAATCTTTCTAATTGTGCAGAGTATAAAAAACATACCTTAGCTTTCATATGAACCCATACTGATGAACCAGGTTCTTCATTTAGAACTCTCTTGAACATGCCTCAAATGCCATAATAGAAAAAAAAATTGTTAGAGATCAGTGAGTCATATAAACACATGTCACAGGAGTATACTAATTAAAGTATGAAGCTGAGTAAGAATTAATCTAGATATTTACACAAGTTCAGAATTCCTAGCCAAAAAAACTCTATTTTTTTTTCCTCAAATTTTTTTTCAGTTTTTTTCATTGTGCATTCTGAGCTAGACCTATTAGGTGATCTTAATCATCCCTAATTCTAACCTGTTGCTCTCAAAGTTTTCTCTACTCAGTGCTTTAGTAAAGATGTCAGCAATTTGTTTATCAGTAGCACACAACTCTATGGAGATCAATCCTTTCTCATAGTTATCTCTCAAGAAGTGGTGTCTAACATCTATGTGCTTAGTCCTCTTATGATGAACATGGTTCTTTGTCATACTTATAGCACTAGTGTTATCACAGAATATAGGAATGCAACCAACTTCAATGCCAAAATCTACCAGCTGTTGTTTGATCCATAGCAATTGAGCACAACAAGAGGCAGCAGCAACATACTCAGCCTCAGCAGTGGATAAGGCCACTGAATTTTGCTTTTTAGTGGCCCATGATACAAGACATAAACCCAGAAAGTGAGCCATACCTGAGGTGCTTTTCATATCCACAAGGAAACCTGCATAATCAGCATCAGCATATCCTACTAGGTTGAAATTACTACCTTTGGGATACCAAAGACACATATCAGTGGTGCCTTTAAAATATCTTAGTATCCTCTTGACAGCAGTCAAGTGACTCTTTTGGATTAGCCTGGAAGCGAGCACAAAGCCCTACAATGAACACGATGTCAGGTCTGCTGGCAGTAAGATACAAGAGTGAACCAATCATACCCCTATACAACTTCTGATCAACTGATGAACCAGGCTCATCAATGTCTAATTTAGTGGCAGTTGCAATGGGGGTGTCTATTTCCTTTGATTCATCCATTTTAAACTTTTTGATCAGCTCTTTTGCATACTTCTGCTGATGGATCATGGTTCATTTGGGCTTTGTTTGATCTGTAAGCCTACGAAAAAGTTAAGCTCACCCATCATACTCATTTCAAACTCACTCCCCATTAATTTTGCAAAATCCTTACTTAGTTTATATGTGGTGGCCCCAAAGATTATGTATCAACATATATTTGTACCACAAGTAGATCCTAGCCTTTTTCCCTTAAGAATAGGGTACTGTCAATTTTACCTCTTTTCTAGCCATGTTCAAGCAGAAATTTGGACAGTCGTTCATACCATGCTCTAGGAGCCTGCTTGAGTCCATAGAGAGCCTTGTCTAATTTGTACACATGCTCAGGACATTTCTTGCTCTCAAACCCTGGAGGTTGTTTCACAAACACTTCTTCTTTCAGGTATCCATTCAGGAAGGCACTTTTGACATCCATCTGATGGAGAGTGAATTCCATGTGTGCTGCAAAGGCTATGAGGAGTCTTATTGCCTCTAGTCTTGCAACTAGAGCAAAAGTCTCATCATAATCTATACCCTCCTCTTGGCTGTAACCTTGGACCACCAGTCTTGCCTTGTTTCTTGTAACTGTTCCATCTTCATCAAGTTTGTTTCTGAAGACCCATTTTGTGCCAATAACTTATCTGTCCTTGGGTCTTGGAACTAGATGCCAAACTTGACTTCTCTCGAACTGATTGAGTTCATCTTGCATTGCATTCACCCAATCTACATCCTGCACAGCCTCAACAATATTTTTAGGTTCAATAAGAGATAGGAAGGCATCAAAAGCACATAGATTCTTTAATTGTGATCTGGTTTTGACTCTAGATGTTGGATCAGTGATTATGTTATCAATAGGATGAGAACTTTGATACTTGTGAGGTTGCACAACCAACTGATCTCTGCTAGATGTTTCTCCCATGTTCTGTTGCTGAGGAACAGGGTCATGAACAGGTTCTTTTAGGGGATTAGTTTCAGTTCCTCTTTGATCAGTTCCCCCTATCAGGTTGCCCTGGATGGAAGAACCTGTTCCATCACCTATTCCTTCTTTTGGTGCCACTTTAACTTGTGCTGAGACTTCAGTCAAATCCTTTACCAGTCCAATGGCTTCATCTTCATATTCCTGTCTCTCAGAAAGAATGTTAGTTTCATCAAACACTACATGCACACTTTCTTCTACACACAAAGTTCTTTTATTGAACACTTTATATGCTTTGCTATGTGAAGAATATCCCAAGAATACTCCCTCATCACTTCTGGGATCAAACTTACCTAGGGAGTCTTTTCCATTATTGTGCACGAAGCACTTGCATCCAAATGCCCTAAGATGGGATATATTTGGTTTTCTCCCTTTAAGTAATTCATAGGGAGTCTTCTCTATAAGAGGTCTAGTCATGTATCTATTGATAATGTAACTGCAGTGTTTACAGCCTCTGCCCAGAAGCTGCGGGGCAGTTTACTAGAAAGAAGCATAGTCCTAGCCATGTCTTCAAGAGTCCTGTTCTTTCTTTCAACTACTCCATTTTGTTGAGGAGTCCTAGGGGCAGAGAAGTTACGATCTATACCATGCTCATCACAGAATTCAGCAAACTTAGCAGTTTCAAATTCAGTTCCATGATCAGACCTAATGGATGCAAGTTGATTACCTAGTTGTTTTTGAGTTTTTCTAATAAAAGCAGTAAACATGTCAAATGTTTCATCTTTAGATGTTAAAAATAGCACCCAGGTAAATCTAGAATAATCATCTACAAGTACCATCACATATTTCTTTCCACCTCTGCTCAAGGTTCTCATTGTACCACAGAGATCCATATGGACCAGTTTCAATGTCTTGGTTGTGCTTACCATTTTCTTGCTTTTAAAGGATGATCTTACCTGCTTCCCCCTTGCACAGGCCTCACAAACTTTGTCTTCCTTGAACTTGATGTTAGGTAGCCCTATCACCAAGTCCTTAGAGACTAATTTGTTTAGCTGATTCAGACTAGCATGACCAACTCTTTTGTGCCACAGGAGGGGATCATTATACAACATACTTAGGCCGGTGAGTTCATTTTCTGAAAGAGTAGATAAATCTACAATGTAAATATTGTTAACTCTTTTTCCCTGCAAAACAATCTTGTCAGTGGTAAGGTTAATCACAAAGCATTTGGTTGAGGTGAATGCTACAAGGTTACATCTATCACACAGTTGTAACATACTGATCAGGCTATATTTCAAGCCATCTATCAAGTAGACATTCTCAATGGATTGTGAGTCTGTCTTACCTACCTTTCCAACCCCAATAATCTCACATTTCTTCCCATTTCCAAAGGAGACATTACCTCCCTTTAAATCCTCAAGTGAAAAGAACTGGTTCTTACTTCCAGTCATATGTTTTGAGCAGCCACTATCCATGTACCATATTTGGCTACTTCTATTCACTTGGACCTGCAAAAAGAAATCAAGGGTTAGCCTTAGGAACCCAAACTAGTTTGGGTCCCTTTCTATAGGCAAAGGGATAAATCAAATTCCTTTTAGCCCACCCAGGCAGCCTATTTTTCTTTTGAACAAAAGCTTTGTTCTTTTGACTGGCCTTTTCTTTTGCATTACATTTATTTTTGTAATGGCCAATCTTCCCACAGTGTGTGCAGATTTTGTTCTCAGGAAGAGTGAGGTACTTACTTTTAGGATCCCACTTAGGTGCTTGAGTTCCATAGCCAAGTCCTCTTTTGTTGCTACTATGATGTTCTTGTAGCCAGGAAAGTGCATCAGAAGCCTTGTTCCATTTGCAAGTTCTATCTAGTTCATGTTTTACCTTCCCTAGATATTCTTTTAAGACTCTTATCTGCTCATCCTTCCTGTACAACTCATCCTTCATTTTCCCTAAGTTTTCTTCTAGGGTGAGATGAGTGTGATCAGCTTTCTTCTTACCTGTTCCTAGTTTCAGTTTTAAGTTCTCAGACCTAAGTTCTAGGACACCGGTGTCAAGTTCAAGAACCCGGTTCTTCAACTCAGTATTTTTATTATCACTCTCATTAGCCCTAGATTCTACATTTTTGCACTTGGCTTTTAGGATCACACATTCCCTAGACAGATCTTCCTTTTCATTGTTAATTATCTCAGACTCATCAATGAAGTCTAGCAATAGCTCAGACAACCTTTCTTTAGACAGGAATTTAGTCTTGTCTTTGAGATGAAGGACACTTACCTCTTGTTCATCATCTGATTCTTCGATGGCCATAAGTGCTTGTTCATCTCCAGCTTCATCTTCTGAGTCCTCATCTGATGTTTCTCCCCAAGCAGCAACCATAGCCTTTGTTGATCCTTTGTTCCTTTTGGGTTGAACCTGTTCCTTCTTCATGTTCCTTCGTTCAGCCCTTTCCTTCTTCCACTCAATTTCCCATTGAGGACAGTTCTTGATCATGTGATCAATCTTACCACATTTGTAGCAACCCTCGTTGGTCTGTTTCTCAGGAACCCTTGGTTTGTTGAAGGTTGTACCTCTTGAAGAACACTTTCCTCTCATCAGGTACTTTTTGAAATCTCTTGTGATCATGGCCATTCATCATCCTCCAGATCTGAACCTTCAGCTATTCTGAGAGCCAGACTTCTTTCCTTCTTGGCTGCATCCATTTTCATGGTTTGCCTTCTCAGTTCATAGGCAATGAGGTTTCCAATCAGTTCATCCAGCTTGAGGGTAGCAATGTTCTTTGATTCCTGAATAGCAGTGATTTTGCTTTCCCAAGTCACTGGTAAGACTCTTGTCAAGATTTTCTCAACCTTGTCTTCTTCAAGGATAATTCTCCCAAGAGATTTAAGTTCATTTGTTAGTATTGTGAACCTTGTGTACATCTCCTGGATAGATTCTCCTTCCTTCATATTGAAATTCTCATATTGAGAATATGGCAGTGTCCCTCTTGATCTCTTTACTTGAGGAGTTCCTTCATGAGCCACTTGTAAAGTGTCCATATTTCCTTTGCAGTAATACATCTTNTGATGGATACAACGTTTGGCTAGAATGTATCGTTTGTCATCATTTCTTAATGTCATACACTAACAATATGAAGAATATACTTGCGGTATTACTAAGAAAAAATAGGATATAGGGTAAAATTATTATGTAACAAAAGTAGGGTAAACGATAAAATACGTTTACTAAACAATAAGACAGGGCAAGATGAGAGAAAAAAGCAAGGTAAACGATGCCATCACACGAAATCCGTTGTTACGTACATACAATGGCACTTTTCGTTAACGATACGATACAATAAAATTTAAGTAATAATCAAAACAAACATTGTATTTAAAGTAACAATACAATACAATACAATATTTAACAACTGTAGACATGTAATTTTTTACCCTCCCCAAGATTTTACATATTTTAGCATTTAAATATTTAGTTTAGGTCTAATATGGCTATTTCAACTAGTTTTGGCTCTTTTACTTTATTTTATCACAAAAATAAAAATTACAAAAATATTTTCTCTTATTTAGCGAATTGATCTTTTATTTAGTTACTTTTAGTTTATCTACTTTTTATAAATTAAAAAATATACAAAAATAGTTTCACTTTTGGTATTTAGTTTTATTTTAGTAGTTTATTTTAATTAAGAGTGATTTCTTATTTTATAAATACGTTATACTTTTTAGAATAAGATTTGGATTTTAGCTAAAAGAGTTTGAACACCTCCAAAACTAGTCTCATTTTTGAATTTTCTTAAGCAATTTTGGAACCAACCCAATTACCCTTAGCCCAAATAACCTTAGCCCATTACCCCATCCTTAACCCTAAGGAACCCCTCATCTGATCTTCATGTACACACCCTAGAGCAGCTAACACGCACACACAGATACAATGAGAGGCAGCAGCGGCCAGGAATAAAAGAGAAAAACTCCCAAGACCGGTGATCCTCTCAAATCTCTCTCCAGTCGTTCCCCACCCTCTCGACAAAGAGAACAGAAGCAACATTAACCTTAATCCCTCTTCAACCAGACGAGATTCCAGCCGCACCACCCCCAAATCCCTAGACAACCTCACCCCTTCAAATCCCTGTCTCTCGTTTTTTTTTGTCTCACCTCCATCGCTGGTGAGCTTCGCCGAAAACTGGCAAAAGCTAACCCCAGAACCAGGCAGTTTGCCATTCGATTCTCTGAGCTTTAGAACTATTTATTACTCAGAGCTTCAATTGATTCTCATTTCGGAACTCATGGAGGTGAAGTGCTCGATTTTGTTTTGAAGTCGAGCATTCCAGTCCAAAGTCAAAGAATCGAGTCAAGGTGTCCGTTGTAGCCGGGTTCGAGGCGGTTTGGTCAAGTTTCGTTGAGATTCCGGTGAGGCATTTGATTTTCTGTTCAAGGTTCTCATTTGCTTGACGAGCCGAGAATATTTGCAACTGTAAAGGTCCTATCCTCTTATCTTGTTTGCTGTGTTTGTCTATTGTTCCATTGATGTGTGTCACACCTCTTTTTTTAATACCCCCGAAAGGGTATAAGGGAGTTTTTTCTAATTTAAGTGACAATCGAAATGGGATTATTTATTTATTGTTCGGAGTCGCCACTTGGGATAATCTATGGTGTCCCAAGTCACCGGTTCAAATCCCGAATCGAGGAAGATTGACTCTGTTTTATAGTCCGCGAACACAGAAATCCGGGTAAGAAACTCTGTTAACCCGGTAGAAGGTGTTAGGCATTCCCGGGTTCCGTGGTTCTAGCACGGTCGCTCAACTATTATTATTGGCCTATTTATTTGATTTTAAAACATTTTTAAGCCTATGTGCATTTTAACTTTTGAAAACCGCTTTTACTTATTTAAAGAATTAATTCAAGGTTATTTAAAACATATCGTAAGCCATGCTACATGAAATGCACTCGTGGTTCAAGACACGTTCTATTTAACCTTGTTGGAAAT
Organism: Nicotiana attenuata; assembly: GCF_001879085.1. Lineage (NCBI taxonomy): Eukaryota > Viridiplantae > Streptophyta > Magnoliopsida > Solanales > Solanaceae > Nicotiana > Nicotiana attenuata. Next base: position 118,482 of record NW_017672354.1, read on the forward strand.
TAGAAGCGGGCCACATGAAATGTACCCCCGGGTTTTAGTAATAACTGTGATAATTGTAATTAGTGCGCCTAAAGCAAACTACGAAGTTCATTTTTAATATCCAAATTAAGACGTTTGTGAGGGCCATAAATTATAGATCTTGTTCGATATGGCACACCCCAATCTAATTAAAAGAGTCATTTTCAATTAAGCCCAAAGGCACTTGCATTCACAAAGGTCTGAACCTAGAAGGGATTATTAACTATGAACAAATGGGGCAGCGGGTTATCTTAAAGAAATGGACCATCATATTTCGTCTTTTGGGCCGTTAAAATCGAATGACCCCAACTACTGAAGAGAAACGCCAAGGCTTTGGGCCTAGGAAATGACTCCAGAATGAAAGGTAAAGGCTGAAGACCTGTGAGCCTGGCTTGGGCCCAGCAGTCTCATTTGGGCCACTTGATTGGCCTGAACGGTCCAAAGGGTGGGGTTCTGCATCTCACATATTTTTTATACTTTGATTAACCCAAACCTCAATTTACATTAAACTAACTGATTTCATCAAAACCAAACAAAAGATTCAACACCTAATTTTGATCTCAACTGCAGAACATTAGAACACTATCACTCAATGAATACTCAAGTCACATGTATTTTTTTTAAGATTAAAGCTCCCACTAACTGATGATAAATTCAATACCTATAGTGAATCCAACAACGAATACCTCAGACATTTACATCAGACACTACAATGCAACAGTGGCTCTTGAATTCATTCAACTACTAAAACCAAAATTTAAAACAACAAGGTCAGTGATGAGAGTTGACCTAGAATCCAACATTACCACTATCTTAAATATTATTCACCTAAGTTAAGTTCATACCATAACAGTCCAAGATCAAATACACAAGAATAAGAGTCCAACTGACAAAACTAAAGTCCAAATATAGTATACTTGACAGGAAGAATAAACTCACATGCTAAATTAAACTTAATACAGCCCTAGAAGGGTACTGTCAACATCATAGACAAATACAATAGATTATACAGTAAAAAAAACCAACGTAATACAGAAAAACAAAGCTAGATTCTAAACAAAATCAGCTGATACTATGCTTAAACTCCACATTCGATTACATGCTTCAATTTTGAGCTTCACATTCAATAAGGTCCAAAAGGGATACCTGGATATCAAAAGAAACCAAAGAAAATAAAGAGTTCAGCAGTAACAAAAGAGTAGATGAATCAGCAGCTCCAAACACAGCAATGTTCAGCTCTTTAGACCATTTTTAACCCAGATAAACAAGAGTTCCTTAAAGCTTTTGAATTCCAACTAACACTCAAGACTAAGGAGCAAAAATCAAAACCAATTTCCACCCAAAAGATGCAGGAATTTTAGTATATTTTTCAGAGTATCTCTTTCAGCCGTTTTTTATTTTTAGTATTCTGATCTATGCCCTCAAATGAAAGGAAATGAGCCTTTTATAGCCAGCTCTTAGGGCAACAAAATCTGATTCTATACTTTACCCTTTACCCCTTCCTCGAATCCCCTTTTGTTCAAATAGCACCCTGAATTTTAAACCCATTTACTGAACTACCCAACCCTCACCTTCCTGGAACCTTCCTCAAGCGGTTAGAAAAGATTCCCCTGTCCAATTTCTCTAAACTACCCCTTAAAGACTTACTAATTACTTTCAGGAAATCAAACATGGGTCAAGCTAGCCCAAAACCCCAAACCAAAACGACCGGGCTTCTTTGAAACGGATCAGAAATGACCCAAAAGACCAAAGCTGAACTTAACCCAATCACGTGAGCATTTGAAGCTCAAATTCTGACCCATGCCAAACTAAAACCTAATAGATAGCATAAAAAAACAACTCGATCATCTTTGAATACTAACTCGAAATCTAGAAAATAAAGACAAACAAACAAAATTAATTCTAACCTGTTTGACAAAATTGTCCAGAATTACTCACAAACTAATGCTATCCGAGTTTTTAACCGGTCAAAGAGAAAAGGAAACAGAAAATAGAAAGAACGGGGAAGAGAAGAAAACAAAGACAGGAGAAGAAACGAACAGTGGTACCTAAAATAAGTAGACGAACTCTGGCTTGAACAGACCTCCGGCATTCTCCGATTTGGGCCGAAATTGGTATTAATCGTATGTTCTCGTTGAGAACAAACGAACAATACAAGTTTCAGCCTTAATCGTTCTTGGAAGCTCGAAGACTTGGCAGATTTTTCTTTTTTTTTTTTTTTTTTTAGATCTAAAGCTAGCCGGATTTGGTGGGGATTTTGGGAGATGTGGTGGTGGATTAGGAATCAAGGGTGGGTGGTTATTGTGTGGTGGGGATTTGAGGTCGGTTGGGCCATGCTGCCGGCCGGTGGAGGCTTAGGAATTTTAGGGTGGCGGGTTTAGGGTTCATATAAGAACTGAGTGAGGAGATGAAGGAGAAGCTAAACGGTCCTAGGTTGTTTGGGAAACATTCCGACACTTTTAATTAAAAGGGGCGAAGCTCTCAAAGCCGTTGGATGATGGAAGATGAAGGGCCAAGATTAGTTTAACACAACTGAACTCAAAACGACGTAGTATTCCCCCGTACTACGTCGTTTTAGTTGTCTTGATACCTGAATGGCTTGGACCGGGTATGTGGTGGACTTGGGCTGGGTGGTCTGGAACGGGTTTGGGGGGAAATTATTTGGGCTTTGGCATTTTGGGTCAATTACAGCCCTATTCTTTTAACTCTTTTTTTCATTTTCCCAATTTTCAATTTTTCTTTTCCCTTTTAAAATAATTAAAAACCCAAATTAACTCTTAAGTTAAAATAATTTACAAAATTAAGCTAATTACCCATCATAATATTTACAAAAATTAGTTAACTCCTAAATTAGAAGAAGAACTACAAATTTAAAATTAAAAGGTTAAAAATGCAAAAGTGATCCATTTTTTGTAATTTTTTATTTTTATAAAATAACTAATTTACCAATTAACCTAAAAATGTAAAAATAAACCCAAATGCCATGCAGAGTATTTTTTGTATTTTTCATGAATTAAATAAAATAAACATGCACAGACAAATGCAAACAATTAACAAAAATCCTATGAAAATCTACAAAAATTGCAAATAATGGGAAAACATTATTTTCTTAGAGTTTGTGGGAGTAATTCCTATAGGGCAAAAATCACGTGCTCACAGCTGCCCCTCTTTGCTCGGAAACACGAAGAGTTTTCGTGCAAAGATAAAGTGAGCGAATACGAGCGATTTTTGCCTGTTTGAATACTCCGTGGGAAGCATTTTTGAAAGATTTGACCGCACCCTGCTTCTGAGGTTGCCTACATATCCTTAGCTATATAGGAATCAGGTCAGTGTAGTTCGGGAAGTTTCGGTAGCTGGGACTACCAGGAAGCTGTGATTTCATTGTTGCTGCTGCTGCTACTGCTTGTTGAACTCCTTATTACACCAAGACGAAATAAAAGAAGCTAGACTAAACTATGATCTGTAAATTACAAGAATCATATCTATATCTTCAAACTTGATCTTGCAGTTTCTGTTGCTCTGTTAACCTGTACTCTCTAGGTGGGCTTCCTTTGTTGCTGACTTGAATTGTATTCTGAGGTGCTTTCCCTTTTGTTCCTCAGGTGGGCGCCTGATTGCTGAATTTGAACCGTCTTCCTTTGAACATTGCTGCTTTCCCTTTGTTCTCCAGGTGGGTGCCTGATTACCAATATTTGCACTGTTTTTTCCTTGAGACTTGAATTGTTTCCCTTTGTTCTACAGGTGGGCTCCTGATTGTTGTCTTCAATTGAACATTCTGCTTTCCCTTTGTTCTCCAGGTGGGCTCCTGATTGCCAACATTTTCACTGTTTTTCCTTAAGATTTGAACAGCTTCCCTTTGTTCTCCAGGTGGGCTCCTGATTGCTATCTTCAACTGTATTCCCTTGCTCTCCAGGTGGGCGCCTGATTTCCAAAACTTGAACTGCTCTCCCTTTGTTATCCGGGTGGGCGCCTGATTTCCAAAACTTGAACTGCTCTCCCTTTGTTCTCCAGGTGGGCGCCCGGTTTCCAAAACTTGAACTGCTCTCCCTTTGTTCTCCAGGTGGACACCTGATTTCCTAAACTTGAACTACTCTCCCTTTGTTCTCCAGATGGGCGCCTGATTTCCAAAACTTGAACTGCTCTCCCTTTGTTCTCCAGGTGGGCGCCTGATTTCCAAAACTTGAACTGCTCTCCCTTTGTTCTCCAGGTGGGCGCCTGATTTCCATAACTTGAACTGACTCCTCTGAAACTGTTGCCTTCCCTTGAAACTTGAACTATCTTACCTTGTTCTTCAGGTGGGCGCCTGATTGCTGAACCTGAACTGTCTTCCTTCGAAACTGCTTTCCCTTGAAACTTGAATTGTCTTCCCTTGTTCTCCAGGTGGGCGCCTGATTGCTGAACTATTTTCTCTTCAAAACTGCTTTTCCTTGCACTGTCTCCCCTTGTTCTTCAGGTGGGTGCTTGATTTCAACAAAACAGACAAAACAAAAGAAATTTTTCCACCCCAGTGTGATATTGGGAACATCTATGAGTGTTAATCAATTCTTGTTATCAAAATAACTTCTAAATTAAATTCCTTTATCCTGAAAATTTCAAACCAAGCCTCATTTCAAAAGTGAAAACTTAAATGCCAAATTACATTTCCCAAAAGTAGACCTCTCGTCAGACCTTGTCATTTGCGAGGGCCTCAAAACTTACTAAATCCTGTTATCCAAGAGGGTATTGGAGCTTACTGTCGAGCCTGTCTGGCACTTACTTTCCTTACGGAGGGTTTCTCCGACACAAACAAAATTTTCTGCCCCTGTTTCAATCAAAGAAAAGTCTTGTTAGTTTGAAAAATATGGTGGTTAGTTTGTGGCATTCATGCTGAAGGTGGCCCCCCATTGTCATGCTTTGCTCTAACTGGCTGCTTTGAACTGGCCAAGAATTGTTTGACTTTTTGATTAAATCTCAACCGTAGGACCCTGAATGATCCGAGTGCTCTATACCCAACCCGTTGTTTTACATTTTTGACCTTTCTACCTGAACTTCTGTATTTCCCACAAGATTCCCAAACAATTGCCCCATGGAGCTCTTACTGACACCTTATTTTCACTTTGCATCATGTTATCTCTGGTATGTTTTGGCCGCACTTTGCTTTGTGCAATTTTGGAAGTTGGTAGTAGGCTTTGCGATCCTTTCTTTTGCTTTGCAAGGCTAACATTGAAAACACCTTAGAGGAGTGAACCCAAAAGGAAATGAAATGCAGTGACTTCGAGAGTTATAAATAGAGCGGAGAAAAAAAATCAAACAGAAGAACTATTTGATGAAGAAAAGGAAAAGGGACTTATCTAAATGAGGTTGGTGGCATCAATGATCATGACATGCATTTTGGATTAATCAGCCTAGTCCATTCAGTCAATCCTTTTTCAGTCTTTACACTTTGTGCCCGGGGTCCCCATAATCCGATGCGGTGCCCTGACGGGTTTTCACCAGCAAAACCTCTCTCATTTATTCATCTCTCAGCTCCCTTGCCTTACGGCCCCCGTGAGGGTTTTCACCGATAAGACTCTCTCATTTTTTAATTTCTCTCAGCTTTCCGTCGCCTTATGGTGCCCGTGAGGGTTTTCACCAATAAGACTCTCATTTTTCATTTATCCTGCTCGAAACGGAGTGTTGCCTCTGATATGAATCACACCTTTACTTGATCGACCTGGCATCTCTCGAAGACTGATCGGAAGGTCTTTATTAGGATCGTAATGTGGGCTTTTGGATAGGGTTAGAAAGAAAAGGTATCACAAGGCTCAAAACAACTTGAATGGGTTCAAAATTACAACTTTTGGAATCAGATTTCTTACAACAACCACAACTTTCTGCCCCAGTTTGTCGGCTTGGGGACTCTTTGGATTTTTATTTGGATGAGACCGAACCGTAAGGCTGCCTACGTATCCTTTAAAAGGAATCAGGTCGAACGTAGTTCATGACATATGAGTTGCTTTGTTTTTCTTTGTACTTCCTTCTTCTCTTTTCTCCTTCTTTTCTTTCTCTCTCTTTTTCTTTCTTTTTCTTCTCTCTCTTTTTTTTCATTCATCATTTTTTCATTATTCTCCTTTCTCTCTTCTCTCTTCTTCTCTTTTCATTTTCTCTTTCTTTTTATCTTCTGTATCTGTGATTCCGATCTTTGCTATTGATTCCAAAAGAGGGGTATGAAAGAAAACAAATAAGGCTCAAAGGGGTAACAATGGATAAAGTGTTTAGATAGCAGAATAAAATGCCTTCGTCATTTCAATCCTCAAAATATGCCAAGTACAAATTACCACAATTTAAACCAAAGAAATTATACATAATATCTTTTGACCGCATCTGAATTGATATTCATGTCTACACACTTGCCTTCTATATCTGTTAAATACAAAAGCACCATTGGACAACACTCTCATTACCACGAGCGGCCCCTGGCGATTTGGGGCAAACTTGCCTTTTGCTTCCGCCTGATGTGGGAGGATGCGTTTCAATGCCAACTGACCCACTTCAAATTTCCGGGGACGCACCTTCTTGTTGTATGCTCTAGCCATTCTCTTTTGATACAACTGGCCGTGACATACTGCTGCCACTCTTTTCTCATCAATCAGACTTAACTGCTCCAATCGGGTTTTGACCCACTCATCATCATCAATTTCTGCTTCATCATCACACTCTATTTCTTGGATTATTATTTTAGAATTAGATTGGCTTTTAAAACTTGGCCGAAGATTCCTCATGCATGTCATGTCATTGAAACCAGCATAAAAAGAACTGTACAAAGAAGAAAAGAAAACAAAAATAAAAACTATCAGGAGTGATGGAAAAGGAAATTGCATTTCATTGAAAATAAAGGATTACAAGGTTTGTACATCAAACAAACGAAAAGAAAAAATCTGCGTCGCAACCCTGGAATGACCCAGATAGAAAGGAAAACAAAGCAAACTACCAAAACTCCCTCCGAGTAGGGAGAGGAGTAGCCCTCCAATTGTTAAGCTTTACTTTCAGCCCGACAAACTGCATATCCGTTTTGCTGGAACCTTCTCCAATTTCCACCATGTTCACATCATCAAACCACTTCTGGAACCTTTCAAATAACTCTTCATCAACGTCAACCCCTGGATTTGGAACTGCTGTCGCCATGACAGATGCGGAGGCTAACTTTGGAGTTGGAATACATTTCCCTTCTGGAACCTTCTCAAATGGCACTGTTTCAAAAACTTGGTAGACCCAAAGCCCTTGATCATCTTCGGCCTCAATAAATGGGACGGAGGCATCATTGTAAGCAGCCAAGCTTTCATCACCATGCACGACAATCTCCTGTCTTTCCCACTCAAACTTGACCATCTGGTGCAGAGAGGACGGGACTGCTTTGGCCGCATGTATCCAGGGCCGACTCAACAGTAAATTGTACGAGACGGACACATCCAATACCTGGAACTCCATGATGAATTCAACCGGCCCTATTGTTAGTTCAAGCACTATATCGCCAACCGAATCTTTTCCGCCACCGTCGAAACCTCGGACACATATATTGTTCTTATGGACTTTTTCAGTATCAATCTTTAACTTGTGCAAAGTGGAAAGAGGGCAAATGTTTGCACTGGAACCATTATCGACTAACACCCTGGTAACCATAGAATCTTCACATTTTACCGTAAGATAGAGAGCTCTATTGTGTTCAGTACCTTCCATAGGCAACTCATCATCGGATAAAGTGACCCTGTTCACCATAAATATTTTGTTGGCGATCTTCTCCAGATGGTTCACTGACATTTTGTTAGGGACATGAGCTTCGTTCAGAATTTTCATCAGGGCCCGACGATGCTCATTTGAGTGGATCAATAATGATAGCAAGGAAATCTGAGCGGGCATCTTTCTCAGCTGCTCCACGATGGAGTAATCTTGTACCTTCATTTTTCTCAAAAATTCCTCCGCTTCTTCCTCAGTGACTGCTTTCTTCACTAGAACTGGATTATCTTTGGGTGCTTTAGCTTTTCTCAACTCTTCCGGGGAAAAGCATCTCCCCGAACGAGTTAACCCTTGGGCCTCATTGACTTCTTCTTTCACTTCTTTCCCCTTGTAAGTCACTATCACCCGTTCATAGCTCCAGGGGGCAGCCTTGGTGTTGACTACCGGCAACTGGGTTACAGGCTTGATGATGATATGGTCCGTGCGGGCACCCTCCACAATTATGATAGGTTTATTTTCCAACACGGGCACGATCACCTTTGACTTTCCTTGCTTTGCTACAGCATCAACTGGGGATTTCTTTTCAACTACCACAGATGGTTCACCATTCGTCATGCTCAACTTGTTCACTGATCCTTCAACCATTGGCTTTGTGACAATTGCTTCCTTCACTGTCTTGGCCTCACTAGACCGAATCATCATAACAAATTATGATGGCTTCTTGGGTTCCCCCTCCTTGTGTATTATCTCGATCATGTTTGTTTCATCATGAGTCGGTAGTGGGTTCTGATTGATGTTGGGGGTTTCCGGAGTTTGGACCACAATTTGGTTTGTATCAATGAGTTCTTGGATGGCATTTTTCAAGCGCCAGCACTTTTCCATATCATGCCTTGGAGTACCAGAACAGTATGCACAGCTCAAGGAGTAATCAAGATTCTTCGGAGGAGGGTTTGGCAATTTCGACTCAATTGGCCTCAGCACATCCAATTGCCTCAATCTCTGAAAACAGGCTAGTATAAGACTCCCCCAATGGGGTGAAAGTTTTCTTCCGCTGCAACCTTTTATTTCTGAACGCTGGCTTGGGACGGAAACCTGGACCAGCAGGGTTTCGGTAGGCTCGTGGAGGTGGGTAAGCATTTTGTGGAGCTGGGTAGGTGTTTTGTGGGTTTGGGGCACGCCACTGTGGGTAAGAGAGAGGTTGAGTGTATGATTGGGCGTGGTGAACAGAAATCTGAGGGTCTAGTGATGGGAAGTAGTGTTGGGGTGGATTATATGGGTTTTGAGTGTAGGTTCGGAGATGGGGTCGCGGCTGGGTATAATGGTGTGACGGGCCCTTCAGTCCAAGCCATGATCCTGAATCAACTGTTGCCACATCTTCTTTCTTCTTCTTTCCAATCACTCCTCTGGTACCGTTCTGGATGGCTTGGGTGGTTGCTTTGATGGCTGAGTAGCTCATGATTTTGCTCGACTTAAGCCCTTCTTCCACCATGCCACCCATCTTTACTACCTCGTTGAATGACTTGCCAATGGCCGATATCAGATGGCCAAAGTACGTAGGCTCCAGAGCCTGCAGAAAGTATTCTACCATCTCATTTTCCTCCATTGGCAGGTTGACTCTTGCCGCCAGTTCTCTCCAGCGAAAACCATATTCTCTGAAACTTTCGTCTGGCTTCTTTTCTATCTTAGTCAGGGACAACCGATCTGGCACGATCTCTATGTTATACTGGAAGTGTCGTGCAAATGCTTGGTCCAGATCGTCCCATGTATACCATTTATTGTGATCTTGACGTGTATACCACTCTAACGGTGCGCCGCTTAGACTTTGGCTAAAATACGCCATAAATAACTCATCTCTTCTGCCAGCTCCTCTCATTTTACTGCAGAATCCCCTCAAATGGCCACCGGATCCCCGTGCCCGTCATATAGGTCAAATTTAGGCATCTTGAATCCCAGTGGCAGTTGGACATCAGGAAATAGACACAAATCTTTGTAGGCTACGCTCACCTGGCCTCCCAATCCCTACATGTTTCTGAATGATTGCTCCAGGCTTCTTACCTTCCTGAACATCTCCTCCCGTTCCAGGTTTTTAGGGGACTTCTCAGTCTCAACAGGGAGGTCGAAACGGGGAGTGCAAGAGTGATGATCTGGGGCCCTAAAAGTAGGCTCTGGAGGATAGTACTGATTATCTTGGGTCTTGAACAACGGCTCGCTGGAGGATCAATGGAGTGTAGCTAGCGGGGGTGCTACGAAAACAAGGGTGGTTGGTGGAGGGGGGTATGGGATTGTTTTGGCTGGTGGTGCTTGTGTGGTTTGGGAAGTGGTACCTTGATAATGGTGGTAGTGGGTGAAACCTGGTGCATTTTATGGGGATGAATCAGCAGTGGGAGGTTCTTGGGACTAGGCTAATGGTAGGACGAAAGCGGGGTTGGCAGGGTATGATGGTGGGGGATGCCCTTTCACCCAGGCTTGGTACATTTCGGCCATCTGATGTTTCAACTTATACAGTTCCTTTTTTAGATTAACCTCAGACTCTTCCCCCTCTTTGGACGGATCAATAACACTTGCATCCAATTCTTGGCCAGCCATGATCAACTTGTTCTTAGACCTGGTGTTGTACGGGTGGGTTGCCAGAATGCCGATCAAACTAACCAGCTGCCTTGATTTGATGACAACAAGCAAACTCGTTAGTGATTAGAGCTTAACAGATAGGCAACCACACGTTGAGGATGTAATGCACCTAAACAGTTAACCATTTTCTAGTATGCATTTGAACGGCCACTTGCGTCATCCGGGCTTTCATTTCATTTTGCAACTTCTCTCTTCTTCTTTTTTTCATTTTTTTTTCATTCCTGCTTTTCTTTGCTTGGTCCTTGTTTTTATTCTCTCATTCCTCCTCTCTTGTTTTGCCATTATTTTTTTCCCACAGTTTTCTTGTTTTTCTCTTCCTTTTTTTTTTCTTTTCATTTTATGGCTATGATCGAATCCTATGGGGATTGCCTACGTATCATGACGCCACATGAATCAGACCAAGCGTAGTTCTGGGAGATCATAAAGTAAATAAACTAACTCTTTTTGGATATTGATTTTTTTTCTTTTTTTCTTTTTTTTTTAGTTTTTAAAATTTTACCGTAAGTAAAGACTTTACAAAGTAAGAANAGGTCAGTGTAGTTCGGGAAGTTTTGGTAGCTGGGACTACCAAGAAGCTGTAATTTCACTGTTGCTGCTGCTGCTACTGCTTGCTGAACTCCTTATTACACCAAGACAAAATAAAAGACGCTAGACTAAAATATGATCTATGAATTACAATAGTCCAATCTATATCTCCAAACTTGATCTTGCAGTTTCGGTTGCTCTGTTGACTTGTACTATCTAGGTGAGCTTCCTTTGTTGCTGACTTGAATTGTATTCTGAGGTGCTTTCCCTTTTGTTCCTCAGGTGGGCGCCTGATTGCTGAATTTGAACCGTCTTCCTTTGAACATTGCTGCTTTCCCTTTGTTCTCCAGGTGGGTGCCTGATTACCAATATTTGCATTATTTTTTCCTTGAGACTAGAACTGTTTCCTTTTGTTCTCCAGGTGGGCTCCTGATTGATGTCTTCCTTTGAACATTGCTGCTTTCCCTTTGTTCTCCAGGTGGGCACCTGATTGCCAACATTTGCACTGTTTTTCCTTGAGACTTTAACCGTTTCCATTTGTTCTCCAGGTGGGCTCCTGATTGATGTCTTCCTTTGAACATTGCTGCTTTCCGTTTGTTCTCCAGATGGGCGCCTGATTTCCAAAACTTGAACTGCTCTCCCTTTGTTCTCCAGGTGGGCGCCTGTTTTCCAAAACTTGAACTGCTCTCCCTTTGTTCTCCAGGTGGGTGCCTTATTTCCAAAACTTGAACTGCACTCCTTTTGTTCTCCAAGTGGGCGCCTGATTTCCAAAACTTGAACTGCTTTCCCTTTGTTCTCCAGGTGGGCGCCTGATTTCCAAAACTTGAACTGCTCTCCCTTTGTTCTCTAGGTGGGTGTCTGATTTCCAAAACTTGAACTGCTTTCCCTTTGTTCTCCAAGTGGGCGCCTGATTACCAACACTTGAATTGCTTTCCCTTTGTTCTCCAGGTGGGCGTCTGATTACCAAAACTTGAATTGCTTTCCCTTCGTTCTCCAGGTGGGTGCCTGATTTCCAAAACTTGAACTGCTTTCCCTTTGTTCTCCAGGTGGGCTCTTGATTTCCAACACTTGAACTGCATTCCCTTTGTTCTCCAGGTGGGTGCCTGATTTCCAACACTTGAACTGCGTTCCCTTTGTTCTCCAAGTGGGTGCCTGATTTCCAAAACTTGAACTGCCCTCCCTTTATTCTCCAGGTGGGCGCCTGATTTCTAAAACTTGAATTGCTTTCCCTTCGTTCTCCAGGTGGGTGCCTGATTACCAATATTTGCACTGTTTTTCCTTGAGACTTGAACTGTTTCCCTTTGTTCTTCAGGTGGGTACCTGATTTCAACAAAACAGACAAAACAAAAGAAATTTTTCTGCCCCAGTGTGATATTGGGAACATTTGTGAGTGTTAATCGATTCTTGTTATCAAAATAAATTCTAAATTAAATTCCTTTATCCTGAAAATTTCAAACCAAGCCTCATTTCAAAAGTGAAAACTTAAATGCCAAATTATATTTCCCAAAAGTATACCTCTCGTCAGACCTTGTCATTTGCGAGGGCCTCAAAACTTACTAAATCCTGTTATCGAAGAAGGTACTGGAGCTTACCGCCGAGTCTGTCTGGCACTTGCTTTCCTTACGGAGGGTTTCTCCGAAACAAATGAAATTTTCTACCCCTGTTTCAATCAAAGAAAAGCCTTGTCAGTTTGAAAAACTGGTGGTTAGTTTGTGGCATTCTTGCTGAAGCTGGCCCCTCGCTGCCGTGCTTTGCTTTGACTGGCTGCCTTGAACGGGCCAAGCATTATTTGACTTTCTGACTGACTCTCAACCGCAGGACCCTAGATGACCCAAGTGCTCTACACCCCAACCGTTGTTTTACATTTCTTACCCTTCTACCTGCACCTCTGCATCTCCCACAAGATTACTAAACCATTCGACCAATGGAGCTTTCACTGACACCTTATCTCCCACTTTACATCATGCTATCTCTGGTATGTTTTGGCCGCACTTTGCTTTGTGCAATTTGGAGGTTGGTAGTAAGCTTTGCGATCCTTTCTTTTGCTTTGCAAGGCTAATATTGAAAACACCTTAGAGGAATGAACCCAAAAGGAAATGAAGTGCAATGACTTCGAGAGTTATGAATAGAGAAGAAAAATCAAACAGAAAGACTTTTGAAGAAGAAAAGGGACTTATCTTAGTGAGGCTGCTGGCATCAATGATCATGACATGCATTTTGGATTAATCAGCCTAGTCCATTCGGTCAATCCTCTTTCAGTCTTCACACTTTGTGCCCGGGGTCCCCATAATCCGATTCCTTTGAAAAGTCCACAACCTTAGTCGGCTTGCGGTGCCCTGACGGGTTTTCACCAGCAAACCTCTCTCATTTATTCATCTCTCAACTCACAGTCGCCTTACGGTGCCCATGAGGGTTTTCACCAATAAGACTCTCTCATTTTTTAATTTCTCTTGCTCAAAATGGAGTGTTGCCTCTAATATGAATCACACCTTTACTTGCTCGACCTGGCATCTCTCGAAGACTGATCGGAAGGTCTTTCTTGGACCGTGATGTGGGCTTTTGAATAGGGTTAGAAAGAAAGGATATCAAAAGGCTCAAAACAACTTGAATGGGTCAAAATTACAACTCTCGGAATCAGATTTCTTACAACCACAACTTTCTGCCCCAGTTTCTTTGCTTGGGGACTTTTGAATTTTTATTTTGATGGGACCGAACCGTGAGGTTGCCTACGTATCCTTAAAAGGAATCAAGTCGAACGTAGTTCATGATATAAGAGTTGCGTTGTTTTTCTTTGTACTTCCTTCTTCTCTTTTCTTCTTCTTTTCTTTCTCTCTCTTTTTCTTTCTTTTTCTTCTCTCTTCTTTTTTTTTGGTTGTTTTTCTTTTTCTTTTTTTTTTCTCTTTTTTTTTCTTTTTCTCTTTCTTTTTTCATTTTTCTCTGTATTCTCTTTTCTCTCTTCTCTCTTCTTTTCTTTTTCATTTTCTCGCTCTCTTTAATTTCGGTATCTGTGTTTCTGATCTTTGCTACTGATTTCAAAAGAGGGGTATGAAAGAAAATGAATAAGGCTCAAAAGGGACAATGGATAAAGTGTTTAGATAGCAGAATAAAATGCCTTCGTCATTTCAACCTTCAAAACATGCCAAGTACAAATGAACACAATTTAAACCAAAGAAATCATACATAATATCTTTTGACCGCATCAAAATTGCCAGCCATTTCTACACATTTGTCTTCTACATCTGTTAAGTACAAATCATCATTGGGCACCATTCTCGTTACAATGAACGGCTCCTCAAACTATTTGGGAGACATTTCTCTGTTGTATGCTCTTATCAACCTCTTGATTTCCCAAGCTAACTGCCTCAATTTCACACAATTCAAGCTTCAGATTATCTCAACATGCGTGAATCTTTATTTATTTCCTCAAACGCATCTTTTATCATATTCAAAACTATGTTTTATTATTCCATGATTAGATTGGCTTTCAAGATCAGGCTAAAAACTCCGCATGCATGTCATGTCATTAGAACCAGCAGAACAAGAACAGTATAAAGGAAAACAAATTGAAACATATATTAGGAATAACTAAAGAAGAAAAACTGGATTCCACCGAAAAATAGAAGAATAGAAAGGGTTTGATCATCAAAACAAGCAGAAGGGAAATCTGGGTTACAACCCTTTGAAGAATCCAGATAACGGGAAAAAACACAGCAAACTACCAAAAATCCTCGCGGGTGGGGAGAGGAGCGGCTTCCCAATTGCTAAGCTTCACATTCGGCCCAACAAAATGCACCTCTTCATCACTAAAAACTTCCCCAATTTCAACCATATCGACCTCATCAAATAGATTTTGGGACATTTTGATCGACTCTTTATTAAAGTCAACCACAGGCTTTGGAACTGCTGACACCGGACGCTTTACTACACCTGACTTGATGAAAGACCTGGAGAGGCGTGGGATAGGCTTAGGGAGCGACCATGCTTTCTTTTTAAACTTTTTAACCCTCTTCACATCATCCCCCGTAGGCTTGAACCCTAGACCAAATGTACCCAGATTTTCACGTAGAGATACTGGCTGCTCGATACCTTGCAAAGATGCGCCCAGACCCTTACCCAGCACAAAAACATACTTCAACATCTCGTTAGCTACCATGAAAGTCGAAGGTAATAGCCTCGGCCTTGGAATGCATTTTCCTTCAGGAATCTTTTCGACGGACATTGTTTCGAAAGTTTGATAAACTAAAGGTCCTTTATCATCTCCAGCCTCAACAAATGGAATAGACGAATCTTCATAAAGAGATAAATCCTCCTCACCATGCACAACTATTTCTTGTTTGTCCCACTCAAATTTTACCATTTGATGTAGAGAATATGGCACTGCCTTAGCTGCATGTATCCAAGGCCTACCCAATAACAAATTATAGGAGGCAACCACGTCTAGCACTTGAAATTTCACACTGAACCCAACTGGCCCAATCACCAATTCAAGCGTTATATCTCCAGCAGAATCTTTTCCTCCCCCATCAAAGCCTCGAACACATACACAGTTCATGTGGATTCTTTCAGTGCCGATCTTCAACTTTTGCAAAGTGGACAGAGGGCAAATATTTGTACTGGAGCCAGATCAACCGACACCCTTGTGACAAAATAATTTTTGCATTTCACCGTGATATAAAGAGCTCAATTGTATTCCGTTCCCTTTATAGGAAGCTCATTGTCTGCAAAAGTGGTCCTATTTGATTCGAAGATCCTGCTAGCAATCTTTTCCAATTGATTCATTGTGATCTTATCGGGAACATGTACCTCGTTTAGAATCTTCATTATGGCGCTACGGTGTTCATCCAAATGTATCAACAAAGATAGCAGAGAAATATTAGCTGGAGTTTCCTTAATTGCCCAATAATAGAATAGTCTTGCACTTTCATCTTTTTCAAGAACTCTTCGGCCTCTTCCTCGGTAATCGGTTTCTTCACTGGCATTTGGCTATCCTTGCAGAGCTTGGCCTTTCTCAATTCTTCGGAGGTAAAACATCCCCCGAAATGAGTCGGTCTTCCGATCTCAACAAATTCTTCCCTCCACTTCTTTTCCCTTGTGTGTCATTATTGCTCGTTTGTAGTTCCACGGGACATCCTTTGTCTCAACCACTGGCAACTGAGTCACTGGTTTAATAATAACAGGGGTAATGGGAGACCCTTTCACAACTACAACAGGCTTGCTTGGGATCCCTGGTACCACCAACTTTGGCTTTTTTCAACTTGCCCCGACACCGTTCGAAGACCCTTTTGCAAATAGCACACGTTTTCTAAATACCTCATCTTGCTCCTCAATCTTAGCAGGTTTTTTAATTTCAACGGGAGGCCCAAGTTGAGGAGTGAAACAGTATGGATCAGAGGTCTTGAAAGTTGGTTCTGTAGCATAGTATTGGGCATCAGGAACTTTGAATAAGGTTCCACTAGGAGATAGAGGGATGGTGGCATGTGGAGGAGCTGCAAAAATGGGAGTAGTTAATGACGCGCGATATGAAGCTGTACTAGCTGCTGGAGCATGAAAAGGCTGGGATTAGGTGCCAGGGTAGTTGTGGCAAGGGGTAAAGCCTGGGGCGTGTTGTGGGGATGAATCAACAATGAGAGGTTCTTGGGACTGAGCTAATGGTGGGACGAAAGCGGGGTTGGCAGGGTATGATGGTGGGGGATGCCCTTTCACCCAGTCTTGGTACATTTCGGCCATCTGATATTTCCACTTATACAGTTCCTCTTTCAGATTAACCTCAGACTCTTCCCACTCTCTGGACGGATCAATAACACTTGCATCCAATTCTTGGCCAGTCATGATCAACTTGTCTTTGGACCTGGTGTTGTATGAGTGAGTTTCCAGAATGCCGAACAAACTAACCACCTGCCTGAACTCGATGACAACAAGCAAACTCATTAGCGATTAGAGCTTAACAAATAAGCAACCGCATGTTGGGGAATGTAATGCACCTAAGCAGTTAACTATTTCTATTATGCATTTGAACGGCTACTTGCGTCATCCTGGCTTTCACTAATTTTCATTTGCAACTTCTCTCTCTCTTTTTTTTTTCATTCCTGCTTTTCTTTGCTTGGTTCTTGTTTTTTATTCTCTTATTCTCTTATTCCCTCATTCCTCCTCTCTTATTTTGCCATTATTTCTCCTTTTGCTTATTTCCACTCTCTTTTTTTCTTTATCACTTTATGGTTATGATCGAATCCTATGGGGATTGCCTACATATCATGACGCCGCATGAATCAGACCAAGCGTAGTTCTGGGAAATAAGTGTAAAATAAAAGAAAGATTCATTTTTGGGTTTTTAATTTTTCATAAAATAAAAGCAAAACATCCTGATTACAACGACTTCTACTACAGATTTTGATCATAAAAACTAACAGACTCAGAAATATGGACTAACAGACTCCAACAGAAAAAAAATGACAATACACACTCGAAAATGGACTAACAGACTCCAAAGAAAACGAAAATACAGACTCGAACAAAAATCATGAATACATAAGTGCCTCAATTACTCCTGGGGCCCCCAGGACATCAGTCGGTCTCGCCGCGGGCCTATGCGCCATATCTTCTTAAAGGCGAAATAGGTCATCCATGATCTGTCGGACAAAAATCATAACGGAGGTGAAGAACATGGACCTGGTCATGTCCTTACACTCGTTGCATTTTATCACAATGTAGTCCGCAATGCTCCTCGCCCTTTCTCTAATAATACCCTTCTCTTGAAGCAATCGCCCAATCTGCTGAGATCTGGCCCCCAAAACTTGTTGAGCTGTATGATTTTGCTCTTGAAGCTGTTGAAGGTCTTTCTCTAGCTGTGTCATCAGGGCATAACAGTGCTCTCTTTCTGCTTTGAAGCTCTTTGTTTGTTTGGCCATTTCGTTCTCAAGGGTAGTTAGTTTTTTCTTCAAGTTGGTGGCTTCTCCCTCATATTTCCTTTTTAGTTGCAGGACAAGTTCTGCTCGTCCCTCTAGGTTCTTCGCTAACTGTGCTCGAGCTCTTGCCAAATTACCTCGGATTTTTCCAAATCATCCTCGCATTCAGCTATTTTCTTTCTAAGGCCATTTATGAGTCTTTCATCCTTTTGGCTCCTTTTTTGATTCTCAGCAGCTATCCTCATTTTTTGGATCTGGGCTCGAAGAGCATTGTTTTCTTGGGCCAATTTCTTCTTCTCCCCTTCGTCAGCAGCGACCTGCACACTTTTGTCAGATTTAAGATCTCGGATTTGCCCCTCCAATTTGCTTATTGTGGCTCTATAACTTGCCTCTTTTGCCAACCAATACTATTGCTCCTGTACCCCATCGGTGAATTGTTGGACATGGGGCCTTTTGGCGGGCCGTTCAGGCTCCTGATGGACTTGAGACCTTTTACCGTACCAAGTTGTGTAACTAGGCTCTAACTCGCTGTTGGACGGATCCCGCACCTGAGTCTTTGGCTCTAAGAACCTACATTGATGCCAAATTCGACGCACCTTTTCTTCTGGGAAAATAACTTTTGGTCCTAGTTCGATGACCTGCCGACTCAAATCCTCATCATGCGGAATAGTCTGGTACCTGCCTAGTTGGCGTAGAACTCTGTGCGGGCATAAGGCTGAATGCTCTGGAGACCTATCAATAGAAGAAAACATACTTCGGTCGACATATAAATGACTTCACTGACCGAGAGCCACCCGAATGTCCATTCAATCTTGTTTGCAGTCAGGGAGCTCAAAAGTGTGAACCATGCTTTCGTACCTTTCGGGAACTTATGGCCCTTTACCCGTTGTTCATGTTTTTCAATGCATTTAAGACCGGTCATGCCACAGTTCATGTACCCTGGACGGTGGCATAGGTGTTCCTCCATCCAGAGTTGTAGAAGTATATTGCATCCCTCAAAAACCTTTCCTCCTTCTCGGCAAACAGTTAGGGCTCGGTATATCTCCGCCAAGATCATCGGTACAATGGTGCCATTTGCCTTTTTAGTCATGAAGTCGGGTATTCCCACAAGCCCCAATTCTATGTTTCCATCCTTTCTTGGGCAAATCAAAACACCCAGGAATGCCACCATAAAAGCCAGTCCCCACGGAGCTTCCCACTTATCTTTGTTCCCCGAATGGGTAAGACCGGTATCTGGCATCTCAAAACTGCGGGGATTCCCGTAACGTCGGTACAAGAAGGAGAATGTGCATAATCCCTTAGCCAAATTTCCGTCTTGAACTTCCCGACTGATGCTTAGAAGATCCAGAAACTTATGAGGAGTCACTGTTCTAGGTGCCACCGGGTATTGACTTCTGAGATTCCCAATAAAACCAGTGTAGCCCGCTATTTCCTCAAGCGTAGGGGTTAGCTCAAAATTAGCAAAATGGAACACATTATGTGCTGGGTCCCAAAAGGGTATCAAAGCCTCAATTATATCCTTCCTCGGCTTAATCTTCAGAAGACCAACAAGGCCGCCCAAAGCTTTTATCACAGTTTCTCTGTTGACTTCTCCTAAATCATTCCACCACATGTGGAGTTCTAACGGGATTTTCTCAAGGACTGTGTAAGGTTCATTTTCAATCGTGCTCATCCTGCACATTTAATTATAGTGATCGGTTAAAAGGCCATGATTTTATTTTTGACTCAAGAGAAAAATACCAATTTTGAAAAGTTGCAATTTAAAAACAAAACACTTTTGATTTGCGAGTACAGCCCTTCAGCACCTCAGGAAAGAAGATTTTAGGGCTGTGCTTGCTAATTAATCAAAACATTTGAAAGAGGACTTTAGGTGGCTATTCTTGCAAAAATAGCCTTCCGGTGCCTTTAGGGCATTTTGGCTATTTTGGACAAGAACGGCACTACCTAATTTATGACAAAGTAACGACACTTCATATACTTTTGGTTATTTTTGCAAAAAAGGAGTTGGACCCGATGAGGGTTGCCTACGTATCCACATCCGGTGAGAATCAAACTTGCGCAGTTCGGTCAAAATTTACGCCACAAAAACATAAACATTTGAAATAGCTCTTTTTTCTTTTTTTTTTCTTTTGGAAAATTTTTGGCAGAGTTTTGGGGTATTTTGGACACCAGATTTTTCACAGGCAGGTAATTTCCTCTCTCTCACCTCAATTTGGTTTTTCTCAATTTTTCCCTATTCTAAAAGCCGGTCAACATTCCGAGTCAAATAAATGCGCAAGTAGCAAGTAAAATGCATCAGGATGGTCTTTTGATTTTGGGTGCACCTGTCCTAGACGGACCCAACCCCTGTGTTGAGTCCCCAAAGTCAAATGCACGTGATGCAAACAAGCGTTCCTACTAGGGATCCGGCATGAGGCTATGTTATACTAGGTTTGAAAACCTGGGTTTATTTGTTCTAGACCTGGCTTACCCGAGCAGACAGCTCGAGCCGGGGGGGGGGGGGGGGCAGCGTACCGGGAATACAGAAGCTTCACCGGCTTTGCAACTTGTCCGAACCTCGTTCTAAAATTGGCATATGACTCTAACAGAAGAGAAGTCACACGAAGTGCACACTTCCAATATGATTTAGAAGACTCAGAGAGAGGAGGGTTTCGTAACAATTTATATACAGTTCAACAATATCAAAGCGGTAAAAGCAAAATTTAGCACATTAGGCCCAAATAGGTAAATAAAACTAGATTATAAATAAGACAAATATAACAATTATTCTAAGCTCGAATTCTTGAACCCTGAACTAGAAGTTCTGGGTTCTTATCCCCAACAAAGTCACCAGAGCTGTCACACCTCTTTTTTACTACCCTGAGAAGGGTATAAGGGAGTTTTTTCAAATTTAAGTGATAATCGAAACGGGATTATTTATTTATTGTTCAGAGTCGCCACTTGGGATAATTTATGGAGTCCCAAGTCACCGGTTCAAATCCCGAATCGAGGAAAGATTGACTCTGTTTTATAGTCCGCGAACACAGAAATCCGAGTAAGGAATTCTGTTAACCCGGGAGAAGGTGTTAGGCATTCCAAGTTTCCGTGATTCTAGCACGGTCACTCAACTATTATTATTGGCCTATTTATTTGATTTTAAACCACTTTTATGCCTATGTGCATTATAACTTTTGAAAACTGCTTTTACTTATTTAAAGAATTAATTCAAGGTTATTTAAAATATATCGTAAGCCACGCTACATGAAATGCACCCGTGGTTCACGACACGCTCTATTTAACCTTGTTGGAAATTAGAACCGGGCCACATGAACTGTACCCCCGGATTTTAGTAATAACTGTGATAATTGTAATTAGCGCGCCTAAAGCAAACTACGAAGTTCATTTTTAATATCTAAATTAAGACGTTTGTGAGGGACATAAATTATAGATCTTGTTTGATATGGCACACCCCAATCTAATTAAAAGAGTCATTTTCAATTAAGCCCAAAGGCACTTGCATTCACAAAGGTTTGAAGCTAGAAGGGATTATTAACTATGAACAAATGGGGCAGCGGGTTATCTTAAAGAAATGGACCATCATATTTAGTCTTTTGGGCCGTTAAAATCGAATGACCCCAACTACCGTAGAAAAACGCCAAGGCTTTGGGCCTGGGAAATGACTCCAGAATGAAAGGTAAGGGCTGAAGACCTGTGAGCCTGGCTAGGCCCCAGCAGTCTCATTTGGGCCACTTGATTGGCCTGACCGGTCCAAAGGGTGGGGTTCTGCATCTCACACATTTTTTATACTTTGATTAACCCAAACCTCAATTTACATTAAACTAACTGATTTCATCAAAACCAAACAAAAGATTCAACACCTAATTTAGATCTTAACTTCAAAACATTAGAACACTATCACTCAATGAATACTCAAGCCACATGTATTTTTTTTAAGATTAAAGCTACCACTAACTGATGATAAATTCAATACCTATAGTGAATCCAACAGTGAATACCTCAGACATTTACATCAGACACTACAATGCAACAGTGGCTCTTGAAATCATTCAACTACTAAAACAAAAAATTAAAACAACAAGGTCAGTGATGAGAGCTGACCTAGAATCCAACATTACCACTAACATAAATATTATTCACCTAAGTTAAGTCCATACCATAACTGTCCAAGATCAAATACACAACAATAAGAGTCCAACTGACAAAACTAAAGTCCAAATATAGTATACTTGACAGGAAGAATAAACTCACATGCTAAACTAAACTTAATACAGCCTTAAAAGGGTACTGTCAATAGCATAGACAAATACAATAGATCATAGAGTAAAAAAAACCAACATAATGCAGAAAAACAAAGCTAGATTCTAAACAAAATTAGCTGATACTATGTTTAAACTCCACATTCGATTACATGCTTTAATTTTGAGCTTTCCATTCAATAAGGTCCAAAAGGGATACTTGGATATCAAAAGAAACCAAAGAAAATGAAAAGTTCAGCAGTAACAATAGAGTAGATGAATCAGCAGCTCCAAACACAGCAATGTTCAGCTCTTTAGACCATTTTTAACCTAGATAAACAGGAGTTTCTTGAAGCTTTTGAATTCCGACTAACACTCAAGACTAAGGAGCAAAAATCAAAACCAATTTCCACCCAAAAGATGCAGGAATTTTAGTATATTTTTCAGAGTATCTCTTTCAGCCGTTTCTGATTATTAATATTCTGATCTCTGCCCTCAAATGAAAGGAAATGAGCCTTTTATGGCCAGCTTTTAGGGCAACAAAATCTGATTCTATACTTTACCCTTTACCCCTTCCTCGAATCCCCTTTTTTTCAAATAGCACCCTGAATTTTAAATCCATTTACTGAACTACCCAATCCCCACCTTCCTGGAACCTTCCTCAAGCAGTTAGGAAAGATTCCCCTGTCCAATTTCCCTAAACTACACCTTAAAGACTTACTAATTACTTTCAGGAAATCAAACTTGGGTCAAGCTAGCCCAAAACCCCAAACCAAAATGACTGGGCTTCTCTGAAACGGGTCAAAAATGACCCAAAAGCCCAAAGCTGAACTTAACCCAATCACATGAGCATTTGAAGCTCAAATTCTGACTCATACCAAACTAAAACCTAATTGATAGCATAAAAAAAAACTCGATCATCTTTGAATACTAACTCGAAATCTAGAAAATAAAGACAAACAAACAAAATTAATTCTAACATATTTGACAAAATTGTCCAGAATTACTCATAAACTAATGCTATCCGAGTTTTTAACCGGTCAAAGAGAAAAGGAAACAGAAAACAGAAAGAACGGGGAAGAGAAGAAAACAAAGACAGGAGAAGAAGCGAACAGAGGTACCTAAAATAAGTAGACGGACTCTGGCTTGAACAGGCCTCCGGCATTCTCCGATTTGAGCCGAAATTGATATTAATCGCATGTTCTCGTTGAGAACAAATGAACAATACAAGTTTCAGCCTTAATCGTTCTTGGAAGCTTGAAGACTTGGAAGATTTTTCTTTTCTTCTTCTTTTTTTTTAGATCTAAAGCTTGCCGGATTTGGTGGGGATTCTGGGAGATGTGGTGGTGGATTAGGAATCAAGGGCGGGTGGTGAATGTGTGGTGGGGATTTGAGGTCGGTTGGGCCACGCCGCCGGCCGGTGGAGGCTTAGGAATTTTAGGGCGGCGGGTCTAGGGTTCATATAAGAACTGAGTGAGGAGATGAAGGAGAAGCTAAATGGTCCTAGGTTGTTTGGGAAACATTCCGACACTTTTAATTAAAAGGGGCGAAGCTCTCAAAGCCGTTGGATGATGGAAGATGAAGGGACAAGATTAGTTTAACACAAGTGAACTCAAAACGACGTAGTATTCCCCCGTACTACGTCGTTTTAGTTGTCTTGATACCTGAATGGCTTGGACCGGGTATGTGGAGGACTTGGGCTGGGTCTGGAACGGGTTTGGGAGGAAATTATTTGGGCTTTGGCATTTTGGGTCAATTACAGCCCAATTCTTTTAACTCTTTTTTTTTCATTTTCCCAATTTTCAATTTTTCGTTTCCCTTTTAAAATAATTAAAAACCCAAATTAACTCTTAAATTAAAATAATTTACAAAATTAAGCTAATTACCCATCATAATAGTTACAAAAATTAGTCAACATTTAGCATATTAGGCCCAAATAGGTAAATAAAACTAGATAATAAATAAGCCAAATATAACAATTATTCTAAGCTCGAATTCTTGAACCCTGAACCAGAAGTTCTGGGTTCTTATCCCCAGCAGAGTCGCCAGAGCTGTCACACCTCTTTTTTACCACCCTTATAAGGGAGTTTTTTCCAATTTAATTGACAATCAAAACGGAATTATTTATTTATTGTTCAGAGTCGCCACTTGGGACAATTTATGGTGTCCCAAGTCACCGGTTCAAATCCCGAATCGAGGAAAGATTGACTCTGTTTTATAGTCCGCGAACACAGAAATCCGGGTAATGAATTCTGTTAACCTGGGAGAAGGTGTTAGGCATTCCCGGTTTCTGTGGTTCTAGCACGGTCACTCAACTATTATTATTGGCCTATTTATTTGATTTTAAAATACTTTTAAGCCTATGTGCATTTTAACTTTTGAAAACTGCTTTTACTTGTTTAAAGAATTAATTCAAGGTTATTTAAAACATATCGTAAGACACGCTACATGAAATGCACTCGTGGTTCACGACACGTTCTATTTAACCTTGTTGGAAATTAGAACCGGGCCACATGAACTGTACCCTCGGGTTTTAGTAATAACTATGATAATTATAATTAGCGCGCCTAAAGTAAACTACGAAGTTCATTTTTAATATCTAAATTAAGACTTTTGTGAGGGCCATAAATTATAGATTTTGCTCGATATGGCACACCCCAATCTAATTAAAAGGGTCATTTTCAAATAAGCCCAAAGGCACTTGTATTCACAAAGGTTTGAACGTAGAAGGGATTATTAACTATGAACAAATGGGGCAACGGGTTATCTTAAAGAAATGCACCATCATATTTAGTCTTTTGGGCCTTCAAAATCGAATGACCCCAACTACTGAAGAGAAACGCCAAGGCTTTGGGCCTGGGAAATGACTCCAGAATGAAAGGTAAGGGCTGAAGACCTGTGAGCCTAGCTTGCGCCTAGCAGTCTCATTTGGGCCACTTGATTGGCCTGACCGGTCCAAAGGGTGGGGTTCTGCATCTCACATATTTTTTATACTTTGATTAACCCAAACCTCAATTTACATTAAACTAACTGATTTCATCAAAACCAAACAACAAGATTCAACATCTAAAATTTAGATCTCAACTGCAGAACATTAGAACACTATCACTCAATGAATACTCAAGCCACATGTATTTTTCTAAGATTAAAGCTACCACTAACTGATGATAAATTCAATACCTATATTGAATCCAACAGTGAATACCTCAGACATTTACATCAGACACTACAATGCAACAGTGGCTCTTGAATTCATGCAACTACTAAAACCAAAATTTAAAACAACAAGGTCAGTGATGAGAGCTCACCTAGAATCCAATATTACCACTAGCTTAAATATTATTCACCTAAGTTAAGTCCATACTATAACAGTCCAAGATCTAATACACAATAATAAGAGTCCAACTGACAAAACTAAAGTCCAAATATAGTATACTTGACAGGAAGAATAAACTCACATGCTAAACTAAACTTAATACAGCCCTAGAAGGGTACTGTCAACAACATAGACAAATACAATAGATTATACAATAAAAAAAACCAACGTAATGCAGAAAAACAAAGCTAGATTATAAACAAAATCAGCTGATACTATGCTTAAACTCCACATTAGATTACATGCTTCAATTTTGAGCTTCACATTCAATAAGGTCCAAAAGGGATACCTGGATATCAAAGAAACCAAAGAAAATGAAGAGTTCAGCAGTAACAATAGAGTAGATGAATCAGCATCTCCAAACACATCAATGTTCAGCTCTTTAGACCATTTTTAACCTAGATAAACAAGAGTTCCTTGAAGCTTTTGAATTCCGACTAACACTCAAGACTAAGGAGCAAAAATCAAAACCAATTTCCACCCAAAAGATGCAGGAATTTTAGTATATTTTTCAGAGTATCTCTTTCAGTCGTTTCTGATTTTTAGTATTCTGATCTCTGCCCTCAAATGAAAGGAAATGAGCCTTTTATAGCCAACTCTTAGGGCAATAAAATCTGATTCTATACTTTACCCTTTACCCTTTCCTCGAATCCCTTTTTGTTCAAATAGCACCCTGAATTTTAAACCCATTTACTGAACTACCCAATCCCCACCTTCCTGGAACCTTCCTCAAGCAGTTAGGAAAGATTCCCTATCCAATTTCCCTAAACTACCCCTTAAAGACTTATTAATTACTTTCAGGAAATCAAACATGGGTCAAGCTAGCCCAAAACCCCAAACCAAAATGACAGGGCTTCTTTGAAACGGGTCAGAAATGACCCAAAAGCCCAAAGCTGAACTTAACCCAATCACATGAGCATTTGAAGCTCAAATTCTGACCCATACCAAACTAAAACCTAATTGATAGCATAAAAAAAACAACTAGATCATCTTTGAATACTAACTCGAAATCTAGAAAATAAAGACAAAGAAACAAAATTAATTCTAACCTGTTTGACAAAATTGTCCAGAATTACTCACAAACTAATGCTATCCGAGTTTTTAACCGGTCAAAGAGAAAAGGAAACAGAAGATAGAAAGAACGGGGAAGTGAAGAAAACAAAGACAGGAGAAGAAGCGAGCAGAGGTACCTAAAATAAGTAGACGGACTCTGGCTTGAACAGACCTCCGGCATTCTCCGATTTGGGCCGAAATTGGTATTAATCGCATGTTCTCGTTGAGAACAAACGAACAATACAAGTTTCAGCCTTAATCGTTCTTGGAAGCTCGAAGACTTGGAAGATTTTTCTTTTCTTCATTTTTTTTTAGATCTAAAGCTGGCCGTATTTGGTGGCGATTTTGGGAGATGTGGTGGTGGATTTGGAATCGAGGGTGGGTGGTTATTGTGTGGTGGGGATTTGAGGTCGGTTGGGCCACGCTGTCGGCCGATGGAGGCTTAGGAATTTTAGGGCGGCGGGTCTAGGGTTCATATAAGAACTGAGTGAGGAGATGAAGGAGAAGCTAAACGGTCCTAGGTTGTTTGGGAAACATTCCGACACTTTTAATTAAAAGGGGCAAAGCTCTCAAAGCCGTTGGATGATGGAAGATGAAGGGCCAAGATTAGTTTAACACAACTGAACTCAAAACGATGTAGTATTCCCCCGTACTACGTCGTTTTAGTGGTCTTGATACCTGAATGGCTTGGACCGGGTATGTGGTGGACTTGGGCTGGGTGGTCTGGAACGGACTTGGGGGGAAATTATTTGGGCTTTGGCATTTTGGGTCAATTACAGCCCTATTCTTTTAACTCTTTTTTTTTCATTTTCCCAATTTTCAAATTTTCTTGTCCCTTTTAAAATAATTAAAAACACAAATTAACTCTTGAATTAAAATAATTTACAAAATTAAGCTAATTACCCATCATAATATTTACAAAAATTCGTTAACTCCTAAATTAGAAGAAGAACTACAAATTTAAAATTAAAAGGTTAAAATGCAAAAGTGATCCATTTTTTGTGATTTTTCATTTTTATAAAACAACTAATTTACCAATTAACCTAAAAATATAAAAATAAACCCCAAATGCCATGCAGAGTATTTTTTATATTTTTTCATGATTTAAATAAAATAAACATGCACAGACAAATGCAAACAATTAACAAAAATTCTATGAAAAATCTACAAAAATTGCAGATAATGGGAAAATATTATTTTCTTAGAGTTTGTGGGAGCAATTCCTATAGGGCAAAAATCACGTGCTCACACTGTGTATATAGTTTCTGCCTGTTCGATGAAATACCTCAGCGGAAAGCTTGTAATTATATCTTCATGCATTCACTATTTATACTCAGTTTTCCACAAATCTGATCGTAATCTCAACAACCCCAGCCTATAAATTGTTTGTTGTTTCAATTACTTAACGTGAAATCTCATACAACTATATTACTTAAAGCAAATCCTGGTACTTGGTTGAGGTGCTAGTAGTAGTAGTAGTAGTAGTAGTTTTGTTTTGGATAAGTTTAATCTGTCAAAGTTATGATCTTTATTTGGGATTGTTTAGTGGTTGAATCGATTTAATCTGTGGATGATTTGATCTTTTTGTGATTGTTTGGTGTTTGGTATAAGATAATAACATAAATGAATTCTTTTCTTTTGATATTAAGTTGTTGAAATCCATAGCTGGTTGTTTAGTTAAACTACGTTCTTTTCTTATAATCTAAGCACACGGGTTTTGATGAAGCTCCAGCAGTCTAAAATCGCGACTAGCTTTGGTTTGATTTAGTCATACCAAAATCTCCTCCATGTTTGAGTGAATTAAATTCTTGACTCCCCTCAGCTCCTAATTTGTACCTTCAATAATCTCAAAGTTTAGAAGTTGAACAACTTGCTAACAAATTCGTAGAATGCTTTAGGCACGCTTATAACTTGTTATTGTGATCATGTATACGTTCGCGTAATATAATTATGATTTTCAAAATAAATCGAGGTATGCATTCGCGCAACTTCGGCCAAACTTTCCTAATAATAATAAAGCGTGATTAATTGTGGACACGTACGCGTGACATGATTCTTGACGCGCCGAAGGAAATGAGTACACATACGCGTGACTCGTTTCAAGATAATTCCTTAATTACGAATAATCGATTAATTAAAGGCGGTGAAAATGGTAAAGCACATAGGTTCCAAAATGAGTAGTTAAGCATTTAATTAAGCCAGACATGATTAAAGCGACCGTGCTAAAACCACGGAACTCGGGAATGCCTAACACCTTCTCCCGGGTTAACAGAATTCCTTACCCGATTTTCTGGTTTCGCAGACTTTTGAACAGAGTCAAACTTCCTCGATTTGGGATTTAAAATAAACCGGTGACTTGGGACACCATGAATTATCCCAAGTGGCGACTCTGAATTTAAATAAATAATCCCGTTTCGATTATTGTCACTTTAATTGAAAAAACTCACTTATATCCCCTTCGGCTAAAAAGGAGGTGTGACAACAACCATCCAAACAAGCTATAAGATGCAGTCGAACGATCATTCGGATAAGTGAGAACTGTAGTAAATTAACAATTTTTTAGTGGCTCAATCTTAGTGGAAATAAAAAACATTAAGGGTGTGTTTGGTAGTAAGGAAAATATATTCCAGAAAATATTTTCCAATTTTGTCATGTTCGGTTGGATAAATATTTTGGAAAATATATTTTCTCATGAACTCATTTTCCTCCAATTGGAGGAAAATATTTTCCCTATCAAGATAGGGGAAAACATTTTTCAAAACTTTTTTTCAACCTTCCCCATCCTATTCTCCATCCCCACCACCCCTACCAACTCAAACCACACACCCCCACCTACCCACCCACCCCCTATTATGTCGAGGAAGAGGCAAACCCGAAAATAAAGAAGATAAAGAACACCAAATTTTAACGTGAAAAACCCTTCAAATAGAAGGTAAAAATAACGGGATCACAAAGATCCAAAAAGCTCCACTATAACAATAAGAGGGTTATAAAAGTTCTCCAAATTGGCTACACAACAAGTGCCAAACACGAAGCAACAATAGCAGCAAGAGCAACAACTAATCAATTGAAGAAAGAGGAGAATCCACAAAAATGAAGTTGTTGTTCGAGGCTCGAAATCAGAAGCTGCGGGCCTCCAAATCCGATCTCCACCATTCAAATCTAAGACAGATGTTACGAATACTTAGTCAAAATTTCAGCCCGATCCAATGGTTAACAAACCGGTAAATGGTATTTGAAGTTGGCTGGTCGGAATAAAAAACTGCAGCAAAACAAATACTTTTCTTCTCTCTTCTCTCTTGATGAAAGCTCTCTCAAAAATCACTCTTATGTGATTAAGTCTTTCAAAGACTTGTATCAATGAGCATAAAACAATTCTCCAAGGTTGTCCAATTTATAGATTATGAGTGGTGCTTTCTCTTAAAGCCAAAACCCACTCAAAACAGGAATAAACACCGAATCCAATTCCGATTAGGAATGGAAACTAAAAGAGAATAGGATTAGGCCATCGGGCCTTTGGCTGGACAACATGGGCATGTGCCCAACAAACTCCCCCTCCAACCATGGGGCCAAATATGTCTTCAAGTAGAGGAACTATTGACAAGCTTCATGCCAGCCAATTTTCTGCAAAATTCATGTTTATTTGCAACTGCCGCCTTTGTCAGCATATCCGAAGGATTTTCATCAATGTATCTTCTCAACCTCAAATAATTTCTCTTCCACGACCATTCTTATCCAATGATACTTTCTATTTATACGTTTGGTCTTAGAATGAAAACTAGAGTGCTTGATGAGACAAATAGCACTCTGATTATCACAAAATAAGATGTACCTTGGCTGCTCAAAGCCAAGATCATTAATAAACTCCTTCATCCATAAGAGTTCTTTGGAACCTTCTGTGATGGCAATATATTCGGCTTCTGTGGTGGATAGAGCTATGCACTTTTGTAGTCTAGATTGTCAAGAAACAGCTCCCCCTGCAAAAGTGATCAAATAACCAGAAGTAGATCTTGAATTATCAAGATTTCCTCCTAAATCAGAGTCTATGTAACAAACAAGTTCAGGCTTGCCATTGCCAAAGCACAGCCTCAAATCTGTAGTACCTTTCAAATACCTTAATATCCATTTTACTACATCCCAATGTTCTTTTCCAGGATTAGAAAGGAATTTACTAACAGTACCAACGGCATATGCAATATTTGGTCTAGTGCATACCATAGCATACAGCAAGCTACCAACGACAGAAGAGTAAGGAATACGAGACATCTCCTTTTTGTCTTCATTAGTAGATGGACTCTGACTAATACTCAATTTGAAGTGTTTTGCAATAGGAGTACTAACCACTTTTACATTTGTCATATTGAACCTCTTGAGTACCTTCTTAATGAATTGCTTTTGGGACATAAATAACTCCTTTCTATCTATGCGTCGGTGTATTTGAATGCCCAAAATTTTCTTTGCTGGTCCCAAGTCCTTCATCGCAAACGATTTGCTCAACTACTTCTTAAGGACTACAATTCTAGATTTATTCTTGCCAACAATAAGCATGTCATCCACATAAAGAAATAAAATAATAAAATCATCATCAGAGAACTTCTGGAAGAATACACAATGGTCAGAAGAAGTTTTCTTGTACCCTTGTTCTTCTATGACAGATTCAAACTTGAAGTACCATTGCCTTGGATCTTGTTTCAATCCATACAGGCTCTTTTTCAATTTGCAGACATAGTTTTCTTTTCCCTTAGTTACAAAACCCTCAGGTTGCTCCATATAAATCTCCTCATCTAAATCACCATGAAGAAAAGTAGTCTTGAAATCCATCTGCTCAACCTCTAAATCTAGACTTGCAGCTAAGCCTAGAACCACACGAATAGAACATATCTTCACAACAGGGGAGAAAATTTCATCAAAGTCAACTCCCTTCTTCTGGTCAAAAACTTTAACAACTAACCTCGCCTTGTATCTAGGCGCAGAGGTATGGTTATCTTGCTTTATTCTGAATATCCATTTGTTAGATAAAGCTCTCTTACCTTTCGGCAATTTCACTAACTCATATGTGTCGTTCTCATGGAGTGACTTCATCTCATCTTCCATGGCTACGACATGGCTTCATCATAATTCTCAGGTTCTCCCATGTCAGTCAAAAGTACATACTCATCAGGAGGATAGTGCATGGATTTTTGCTTCTCCCTTGTAGATCTTCTAAGAGAGGTTTCAGGAGCATTCGAAGTAGTTATCTGAGCAGGAATTGGTAGTTGATCAACCACAACTTCATCAACTGGAGCATCCATAACATCTACACCATGATGATCATTTTGATCTTGGTCACTATCTCTATCATTGTCTTGGGTTCCTTCATGTGCAATAGGTGCCTTAGCAATAGAAACTAGATCACTATCAACTAAGCTCTCATTACTTTGAGAATCTATCTTCTCGGCTTTGTCAATATCTTTAATAGTATGGTCTTCAAAGAATATTGCATCACGACTTCTAATAAGTTTATTGTCAACTGGATCATAAAAACGATACCCAAATTCATCTTGACCATAACCGATAAAGATGCACTGCTTAGTTTTGACATCTAGTTTCGATCTTTCATCTTTAGGAACATGCACACAAGCTTTACACCCAAAAACTCTCAGGTCATAAGAAACATCTTTGGCAAACCAAACTCTGTCTAGGACATCACCATCCATAGCAACAACAGGAGACAAATTGATAACATAGGCAACAGTGTTAAGTGCTTCCGCCCAAAATGTATTTGGAAGTTTGATGTGATGACCCTAAAGGTCATCACTATATTTACAAGTCAATTCTGTGATCCGAGGCCTTAA
This sequence comes from Nicotiana attenuata, assembly GCF_001879085.1. Classification (NCBI taxonomy): domain Eukaryota; kingdom Viridiplantae; phylum Streptophyta; class Magnoliopsida; order Solanales; family Solanaceae; genus Nicotiana; species Nicotiana attenuata. Next base: position 150,745 of record NW_017672354.1, read on the forward strand.
AAACCTCCTTTTATCTCACTTCGATTTGCGTGCGTGGTCCGGGCATATATCCGGGATGCTTTTATGTGAAAAATTGATAAAAATGCTAATTTTGCCTTTAAAATTGAATTTAAGTTGACTTCGGTCAATATTTTAGGTAAACGGACCCAGACCCATGATTTGACGGTCCCGGAGGGTCTATAGAAAAATATGGGACTTGGGCGTATGCCCGGAATTGAATTCCGAGGTCCCAAGCCCGAGAAATGAATTTTTGAAGAAAATTGTTTAACTGAAATTTTAAGAGTTTGTGGAAATTTACGTGTGTTTGAATTTGATGGTATCAGGCCCTTATTTTGGTTCCGGAGCCCGGTACAGATCTTATATGGTATTTAAGTTGTGCCTGTAAAATTTGGTAAGAAACGGACTTCATATAACGTGAATCGGACCCTCGGTTGTGAAATTTGAAACTTACGAGTTCTTGAGATTTTTCTTTGATTTTGATGCTAAACTCGTTGTTCGAGGTGTTATTTTGGCGATTTGATCGCGCGAGCAAGTCCGTGTGATGTTTTTAGGTTAGTGTGCATGTTTGGTTTGGAGCCCCGAGGGCTCGAGTGAGTTTTGGATAGGCCACGGAGTGAAATTGGACTTAGGAGAATTGTTGGTGTGTTGCAGATGTGTAGCAGGCCTCTGATCTCGCAAATGTGGGATCAGGCATCGCAATTGAGATGCAAGCAGGGGTCGCAAATGCGACACTTTTGTCGCAAATGCGAAGAACCCAGGGCCAGCCATTTCTCGCAATTGCGAGATATACTTCGCAAATGCGAAGTCTTCAGTGCATGCCAGAAGTCACAAATACGACGATTCCTTCGCAAATGCGAGGGAAGCAGGAGTCGCAAATGCGGAGGTAGCAGGGTCCTTAAGGGTTCGCAATTGCGAACCAATTGCGACATCAGAGACCTGTTAAATGAATTTCAGACGGGATTTCAACCATTTTTACAACCTTCTCAAAACCTAAACTCTCTTGGGCGAGTTCCAAAGACAAGTTCTTCTCCAAATCATTTGTAAGTCATTTCTAACTCGTTTTCTTCAATCTATAACATCTTTTTACATTATTTCAATTCAAAATCAAGGGTTTTTCATGGGGAATTGGGTGTCTTTGGGTAGAAGTTAGGATTTTCAAATTTTGGGAATTTGGACCTCGATTTGAGGTCCGATTTCAAAACAAATTATATATTTGAGTTCGTGGGTGAATGGGTGATCGGTTTTTGGTTCGAACCTCGGGTTTTGACCAAGCGGGCCCGGGGTCGATTTTTGACTTTTTGGGGAAATCATTAGAAAACCTATTTTCATGCATTAGAATTGATTCATTTAGCATTTATTGATATCATTAAGTAAATTGTGGCTAGATACAAGCGAATTGGTTGGAATCGAGGGGCAAAGCGGTAGTTGAGGCTTGATTGTGTTCGTGGCATTGAGGTAAGTGTTTGGTCTAACCTTAGCTTGAGGGAATAGGAGTCATGGTCTTATTTGCTATGTGTTAATTGATGAGTACGACGTATAGGTGTGGTGACGAGTACCTATACGTTGGTGTCAAGCATGCCCGTGAGTCTTATACTATGATTGTTGTGACTCCGTTATGTATTATCCATGCTTAATATGATGTTATTAATGTTGAACAAGGCTTATGGAAGTATTCTTGGTAATTGGACATTGTAGAGCATTGGCTCCAGTTAAGGTTTCATTTGTGAAGTTAATTGTTGATATAAGTTTGGTTATAGTTGATTCCCTTGCCGGGACATATTTAATTCTTACTGTTGGTTCCCTTGCCGGGATGTGTTTATTCTTGTTGTTGGTTCCCTTGCCGGGATATTGTTGTTTCCTTATTGTTCCCTTGCCGGGATTCTTTTGTTATTAGTGTTGGTTTGTATCTTTGGATCGAGTTGCACGCCGCAACAATAATATATGGGATCAGGTTGCACGCCGCAACAAGGAGTAATAAGGGAGGACAGGAGGGTCGGGTTGCAAGCCGCAACAGTAATATATGATTTCGATCGGGTTGCATGCCGCAAGTGATATATGATTTGAATCGGGTTGCACGCCGCAACAGTGATATATGTTTAGGATCGTGTTGCACGCCACAACAGTGATATATGATTTGGATTGGATTGCACGCCGCAACAGTGATATATGATTTAGATCGGGTTGCACGCCGCAACACTGATATATGATTTGGATCGGGTTGCGCGCTGCAACAATAAAGAATAAAAGTGGTTATAGATATTACTGATTCCTTATTCTGGCTGGTGTGAAATTTAAGATGTATGCTTTTCTCCTAAGATTCTGTTGGTACTTGATATTCCCCACAGCATGTTCCCCCTTCCCATCTTTAACTGCTAGTTCCCGTTATTATTACTTGTCGTATATGCTTTAACTGCACAAGTTTATTTGGTAGTCCTATCCTAGCCTCGCCACTACTTCGCCGAGGTTAGGCTCGACACTTACCAGCATATGGGGCCGGTTGTGCTAATACTACACTCTGCATTGTGTGCAGATCTCAGTACCGGAGCTTTTGGACCACAGTAAGGTTGCTGCCTTCAGTCCAGCAACGGAGACCCGAGGTAGTCCTGTAGATGTCTGCAGGCCTTGGTGTCCCCTTCTATCTTTCCATTCTGTTCTTATGTATTTTAGAGACAGATTTGTATTTTTTCTTTCAGACCTCTGTTTGTAGCATTTGTAGATAGTCCGTGACATTGTGATACCAATTCTAGGTAGAGTTGTATTTTGGATTATCGTACTAGTATTTAGTTAAACTATTAGATTTCGTCTTCCGCATTTATGTTTATTATGATTATTCCGCTGTTGATCACATGTTAATTCGTAAATGCAAAAAGGTTAAGGAAAAGGGGTAATAAAATCTGTAATACTCGGCTTGCCTAGCTTTCATGAGTATGCGCCATCACGACTCCTGAGGGTGGAAAATCCGGATCGTGACATTTAGCCTCTGAAAGCAGGCATCTAACTCTTTCAACTAGAGTTCTATTCATCCTCTCTGCCAAACCATTCAATTGAGGTGTCATGGGCAGAGTTTTCTGATGACGAATTCCTTGTTCCTTGCAATAGTTATCAAAGGGACCACAATATTCACCACCATTGTCAATGCGAATACATTTTAATTTCTTCCACGTCTGTCTCTCAGCTAAGGCCTAAAATTCCTTAAACACTTCAAGTGCTTGATCTTTAAATTTCAAAGGATACACCCAGAGCTTATGAGAATGATTATCAATGAAGGTCACAAAGTAAAGTGCACCACCTTTTGACTTTACTTTAAAAGGACCATACAAATCAGAGTGTACTAGCTCCAATAAATCGGGCTTTCTTGAGGGAGGATGGCTATGAAAGGAAACCCTTTTCTGTTTGCCAGCTAAACAGTGGATACACTTTTTCATCTTTGCTTGTTTCACTCCAGAAAGCAAACTTTTCTTAGCCAAACACGTAATCCCCCTCTCGCTCATATGACTCAATCTTCTATGCCACAATTCTGATAAAGAGTCACTTTCCACCAGATTTATGGAGTCATTAAGAATAGAGCCCTATGTCACATATAAATGACCAGATTTGACTTCTCGAGCCACTACTAACGAGCCCTTGGTGAGCTTCCACTAGCCATTAAAGAGGGATTATGGTAACCTTCATCATCTAATCTTCCTGCGGAGATCAAATTGAAAGGAAAGTCTAGAGCATGCTTGACATCTTGAAGAACTAACGTTGAACCATTATTAGTTTTCAAACAAACTGTGCCAACACCAAACACCTTAACTTCACTGGCATTGCCCATCTTTAACACTCCAGAATCAATAGGAGTATAATATGAGAAAAAATCTTTTCTTGGTGTGACATGTAAGGTAGCTCCATAATCTACTATCCAGCTCGTCTCATGGGATACCAAATTGATGACGTTTTCATCATAAGAAAAAAGAAGGTCATCTCGAACAATAGCAGTAACATTGTTCTCGTTATTTTCAGCTTTCTTTCCTTCTCTAATGTCTTGATTCAACTTGCGGCAAAACCTTTTGATGTGTCCTTTCTTGCCACAGTGGTTGCATGTAATATTATGGTATTTGGACCCTGACTTACTTCTACTTTTACCTCTATTCCACGAGCCTCTTGTTCTATCTCTCCCCCGGTCTTCTGCAACCAAGATATCTGCTTGTGAGGACGAACCTTGAGGTTTTCTCCTTACTTCCTCATTCAATACACCACTCTTGGCATATTCCATGGTCACCTTACCTCCAGGAGCTGAATTTGTCAAAGAAACACGAAGAGTTTCCAAGAGTCTGGCAGAGTATTAAGAAGTCAAAGTCCTTGTATCTCGTCATCAAAATTAACTCTCATTCCATACAGCTGATCAAGGACGCCCTGGAAATCATTTATGTGATCAAGGATAGGGCTGCCTTCTTTGTATTTAAAGGTCATCAATTGCTTTAGCAGGAACAACTTGTTGTTCCCATTTTTGAAGCATAAAGAGTCTCTAGCTTTTCTCACAATGATCTCGCATGTGTCTCGTTCATAATATGGTTGCGAACATTATCTTCAACCCATTGTCGTATATATCCACATACTTGTTGGTGCTCGAAATCCCAATCTTCATCAGATACACTCTCGGGTTTATGAGCCGAAAAAACGGGTAGATGCATCTTCTTTACAAACAATAAGTCTTTAATCTTGCTTCTCCAAACATTATAATTGCTCCCATTTAAACATACCATCTTGCTCATATTCGCCTCCATTTCGTAACAACCCGGATAAATAACCAAGGCTCTGATACCATTATTATATCGAGGAGGAGGCAAACCCGAAAATAAAGAAGATAAAGAACACCAATATTAACGTGCTAAACCCTTCAAATCGAAGGTAAAAATCATGGGATCACAAAGATCTAAAAAGCTCCACTATAACAATAAGAGGGTTACACAAGTTCTCCAAATTGGCTACACAACAAGTGCCAAACACGGAGCAACAATAGCAACAAGAGCAACAACTAATCAATTGAAGAAAGAGGAGAATCCACAAAAATGAAGCTGTTGTTCGAGGCTCGAAATCAGATGCTACGGGCCTCCAAATCCGATCCCACCGTTCAAATCTAAGACCATGATGTTACGAACACTCAGTCAAAATTTCAGCCTGATCCAATCGTTAACAAACCGGTAAACAGGATTTGAAGTTGGCTGGTCGGAATAAAAATCTGCAGCAAAACAAATTCTTTTCTTCTCTCTTCTCTCTTGATGAAAGCTCTCTCAAAAATCACTCTTATGTGCTTAAGTCTTTCCAAGACTTTTATCAATGAGTATATAACAATTCTCCAAGGTTGTCCTATCTATAGATCATAAGTGGTGCTTTCTCTTAAAGCCAAGACCCACTCAATATGGGAATAAACACCGAATCCAATTCCGAATAGGAATGGAAACCAAAAGAGAATAGGATTAGGCCATCGGGCCTTTGGCTGGACAATATGGGCATGTGCCTAACACCCCCAACCCAGCCCTCGCCCCGCCCCTGACCCCCCACCCTAAATAGAAATATTATTAATAATATTTTTTTTTTCATGTTATAGATAAAGTACTTTTTTTTCATTTCAACAAATAAGTATTTTCTTTTCACGATATAAAAAAAGTATTTTTTTTATTTTAACAAAAAAAATGCTATCTTTTCATGATGTAGAAAAAGTATTTTCTTTCATTTAAACAAAATGAGTATTTTTCTTCATGATGTAGAAAAATTATTTTCGCTCATTTCAACAAAATGAGTACTTTATTTTTATGTTGTAGAAAGAGTACTTTCTTTTTCCACAAAAAAAAGTATTTTCTTTTTAATTACGGAGCACAGATTTCAACGTTATTTTTGCATTAAAAAGTAAAGCACATTAGTTCCTTTGAGTTTTTGTGAATTTTTAGAAGAATAATTAATTTTTTGAAGAAAATTGGGTGTTTGGGGAAAGGGGAAGGGGAAGGGGGAGGGGAGAGCACATGAAACATGGGGACTTAGGGGAAGGGGGGTGAGGAGAGTAGCATAAAAAATTATTTTCTACTCTATAACCAAATAACAAAAAATATTTTCCGGAAAAAATTTTTCACTCACCAACCAAACAAGGGAAAATATGTGATAAAATTACTCATTTTTCAAAAAAACACTTTCTAGGAAAATGTACTGTGGGTTAACATATATTCAATAGAATAGTTTATATGCGATAGGTCATAAGTCATAACACCTTTTTTTTAATAAAATAAAAAATAATAGAGAATTAGTGTTAGGTGATTTAAAATGCTAAACAAATATTGCAGATGAAATTACAACTACTAAGTCAATATGATTGCATGTATGCACTTTGTTAAATAGCAAAGTTCGTGAAAATCAGAGGCGAAGCTAAGATTTGACACTTGTGGTTTACGAATTAAACCCCTTTTAAATTACTGAGTTCTAAATTAATAATTTATACATATTATATATTTTTAAAGACAAATATAGAATTTGCACCCAAATTACTTAGTTCGATCTAACCCGCACTTTCTTCTCTAGCTCCGCCTTTTGGTGAAAATAACATTTTCTTGTTGACTTGCAATCATTACATGCATGCACCTTGTTAGAAAGTATATTAGGTGATTACTCAAAGATGAATATCTATAGTTTATATGGTCAAGTTTTTTTTTTTTTTTGGTCAAAAGTATTTTTTGACCAAAAGTATTTTTTTTTTCAAAATTAAGGTATTTTACCAAACTTTTAGAACGAATAAAGTGCTTTTGAATAAAAGTATAAATAGTTATTGAGAAACAAATAAAAAAAAGTTTCTTCCCGAAAGCATTTCTTAAAAATCACCTTTGAAGAAAATACACTTAAAAACACTTTTTAAAAGTTTGGTCATACATTAATTGCTGCTCAAAAGTACTTTTCAAATAAAGTAGCCAAATACAAAACTAATTCACTCCAAAAGTATTTTTTTTTTTAAAAATATTTTTTTAAAATAAGTTGATTTTAGTAGTTTGGTCAAATATACTACTAGTTTGAAACTAAATGACAGTTAAAAGCCAGAGGTGATAGACTCTTATTTTAGTTTTGGTTTTGATATTTTCATCCATAAAATGGAAATGCATTTATGAGAAACTAAGAACAAATATTTACTGGTAAAAACAAAGGGCTTTTCTTCTCAAAATTAGTGGGCTTTGATGAGATTGCAGAGGTATTGGGGCCAACGGAATAGGCCATCTTTGCACACACATTTTGCATGGAAATGACACCAGGTAGCCACTCTGAAGGGCTACTCTTTAGGAATTAGCCAATGCATCCTGAATTTTAGTTTTTCGGGACAAAATAGCCAATGCCCCTAACTAACAATATCTCGATGCCCTCATTTAATTATGGGATTGTTAGCCGACTAGATTAAATGTTTATTTTTTCTAGCCGATATACATTGATTATATACAGTTATACATAATTACATATATTGTACATTCGATGGGTATTTTTAATTTAACAGATTAGCTGAGCTGCTATTTGGATTAATTCTTCTTTAATTATCTAAATAAAGCCCGTAATTCTCTGAATATCTAAATAAAGCCCGTAATTTTAGTTTTTAACGTATGCCAAAAAAAAAACTCTAGAAAATGAAAATAGTATATAAAAAATCTGATGAAGTAATTTAGATGGTGCAATGGTTAATTTTTCTTTTACAATGATAGAAGTGGCCATTTTTTAAAGAGTTTCATTTTTCTTTTTGTGCTGATACAGTTTGGTCTGGACGTAAAAAAACCTTATAAATTGCGTTGGATGGGCCTTTTTAAAATCACTATTTATCATAAAAGTTATGGAAAACTAATCTCGCGTCAGAATTTTAAAACACGTTCTTTAGAATTTTGAAACACCAAAAAGTTTGGCGATTACGAAAGATTTCAGCGCTTGAATTTTGAATCACCAAAGGCTTTTTTCTCAATAATTCTGTTACCGAAAAAAACCAATGATAACATCGAAGTAGCATATTTCTATCATTGTCGCCAATCTTAAACTTCTTATCGGATTGGTCCATTAGATCTATGAGCTGATGATGAAAGTACATAGCTACAATTTGGGCCAACAAAGTATTTAACGGCCAGAGTTGACTAATTTGTGAAGCTAATTGAATTAGATCACCATAATATTTTAAAAATTATATAAAAAATTTAGAATTTGTAATTTTTCTTATGTCAATATGATGAAAAAATATATTTTAAAACATTGGTCAAAGTTGACGTAATTTGAATGAGAAACAAAAAATATCACATAAATTGAAACAATGAGTAGAAATTAGTTTTGTTCGATTCTACTCATATACTAGGGCTGGGCATATATCGGGTAAAACCGATAGCCCAAACCGAAAAAAGCTTGTTGGGTTATCAGTATCGGTTATTGGGTTAACTGTTCGGTAATGGTTTATAATTATTTCACTATTGGGTTATCGGTCTTGCCTCGGTTTGCCACTTTTGTTAATGGGTTAACCGATAACCCAATAAGAATTAATAAAATTACGACTTTATCCGTAAGTATATACATACATCTAGGGCTTCATTCTCTTATATTCCCTCCCAGGCGTACTCTTCAGTTCATTGTCTTAAAGTCTTCATCTTCATAGACCTTATTCCTAGCGTAAGTCTTATACAGTAGGTTTCTATAACAAAATTTATCTTCCTATTGAATTTTTGACCGTTAAAGATTCTTTATTTTGTGCTCATATTTTATGATTTTTATTTTCGTTTCTTAATTTTGGATAACTGTTATTGAAGTATTAGACTATTAGTACTGTATTCTATAGTGTTTGGAATTTGAAACACTGTTGAATACTCTTGTTCTTCTTGCCGGTTCTCATTATTGTATTTGTCTAGTAAATAATTTTGTATTAATAAGGTACTGAATATGAGTATGATAGGAGGAGTCAGTGCAGTGGCACAACTCGTTTTTTACATTCCATTGCAATATGTGGAGGTAATGAATGGAATTCTGCTGTTACTAATTGTTATCAGTATATCATTATTATATATTTTTGGCTAATTCAAGTTACTGTCGCTGAGCTTATCCTATGGTTGTGGTTGTTTGTTGTTTGTTGTTCCACTCCTAATTAGCTACATTTTTGACATTTTATGTCTAAAGGACTAAAACAGTAAGAAAATCTTCAGTTGCGAGCTTCTGAAGAAGTTTTGATCTAGATTGAGTTATTTTATCGGGTAATTCGATAACCGAACCGATAACAGCTGATAACCGATATTAATTTCTTATCGGTTTGCTTATCGGTTTTGCGTATTTATAAACCGATAACCGGTATATCGAACTGATAATATTCACAACCGAACCGAACCGACCGATGCTCACCCCTATCATATACTCTCGTCAAGTTAAGATGAAAAAGTTACGACTAATCATACTTGCTTAGAAATTGAAATGTGATGAATGCATTTATCTGATGTTGTAGGCAAGATATATATATATATATATATATATATATATATATATATATATATATATATATATATATATATATATATATATATATAAAATCGATTAATAAGCGGTAAAGAGTCAAATATATTCTTGTACTATCAAATATTATTTAAATATATCCTCTGTTTCACTATCAGCCCAATTAGCACCCTACCGTTATACTATGAAACATATTTACCCTTAATTTAGATGGAGCGCCACGTGGCAGCTTGTCACGAACCAAAATCTCACTAGTCGTGATGGTACTTAACCCAACCCGCTAGGTAAGCCAGTTAACAATAAAACTAGTTCAAATGACACTTATTAAGATAAGAAATGATAATAATACTGCTTATATACAAAGAATTCCCAAGGACTGGTAGTACAATGAGCTTCTAAGATTAGAATTTACAACGTTGCTGTGAAGTAAAAATACATCATCTGTCTGAATAATACATAAACGGATTTTTCATAAGTCTAGAGCTACCATGAACAAGAGGCAGCTGTACGGGAACGCAGGTACATCTTCAAATCCAGCTCCCGTCGAACACAGCAACATCAGCACCCAATATCTGCACGCAAGGTGCAGAAGTGTAGTATGAGTACAACCGACCCCATGTCCTCAATAAGTAACAAATCCATCCTTAGGTTGAAAGTAGTGACGAGCTGGAACTAAGGTCGGAGTCCAACTCCAATAGACAATAACATTTCATAACAACATAATGCATGTAATAAAAGGAGTAACTCAGAGATAAAATGCTCAGCTCGTTCACAGTTCCAGAAAATAGGCCTGCTTTTCAAGTATATCAGTGAAAACCCAAATTTCTTACCGAAACTGCCAAAAATATGAGTAAGTTTGAAAACTGTGAATCTTCCCCAAAACTTTTCAACAATAAATAAGATGTTTCAGCTTCAGATAGCATGAGAAAGGTACATCTCTATGCCTACATGTAAATTTGCAGGTGAAATCATAAGTGTCACCAAAATCGGGTAGCTAAAAGAAATGCATCTCTATGCATGTATCTTAAGTATGCATGTCAAATGCAATGTATCTCAGAGATGAACTCACATAACGAAGCTATTCCAACTTCCGAAACCACAATCCAAATCCGATATCCTCAAAGTAAACTCCCGGTCAAACTTATGAATTTTCCAAACCTTCCAATTTCTCACTTTCGCCAATTTGTGTTGAAGCCTTCTAGAAGCATCCAAATGCAAATCCGGGCATACGCATGAGTCCAAAATTACCATCTGGGCCTAACGGAACCATCAAAACTCCAATCCGAGGTCAAATATACTAAAAACTAACTTGGTCAACTCTTGCAACTTAAAGCTTAAACCATGGAATTCATTCTTCCAAATAGATTCCGAATAACCTGAAAACCAAAACCGACGATTCACACAAGTCATAATACATAATATGATGCTGCTCAAGACTTCAAATGGCTGAACGGAATGCAAATGCTCCAAACGACCGGTCAGGTCGTTACATCCTCCCCCACTTAAACATACGTTCGTCCTCGAACGTGCCCAGAGTTGTTCTTAAGCCGTCAGATCACCGTGTAACCTTACCATGCACATACCCGAGGGTGATACCACGTCACCCTATTCCATATAGGCCTGACAACACAACATACTAAATATCATTACTTCACCCTTAGCCGTAAACCACAGAATCCAATTTCCAACATCCGAAATTTACTAGAAGACTCGAACCTCACATCTACACATTGTATAGGTCTGAACAAGCTGTATCAAGCCATAACCATAACCCAAGATGTAATCACATGACATACCACACGACTCACATACTCGGAGCAAAATTTCCGATCATGGTAGCTGCTCAAAACAACCCAATACCAGTAATAAACCTCATATCAAACAACACCCCGTTCTAAAACCTTTGTGCACTGCCGATGATGAAAGAAACACGCAGAAACTCATAACCATTCATCATATCAACAAGTCATGGTGCTCCCTCTCTTCTGACAAGAACTATAGCCAAATTTCTAAGCCGATCAGCAACATTATCCTCCCAAATATACCGCAACCAGATCTGATAGCACTCATTCTAATGACCTCGTCTCATCAAACACAACCATTCTTATTGACACGCAACACCAGTACGACCCAGAGCTACAAATCGTGCAATCCATGCACCAATACGCAATAATTCAAATATACTTAAACGTGGAAAATGAGTCAAGCGAGAGAACCGCCCCACAAACTCAATAAGTAACACCTCAACGCAATGCTAAGAACCCATCACACACAGTAGAACCAAAATACACGAATCTGACACGAGGATCATATCCCAACATGACTCCGATGTAATGTGTGATCCCATCCAATCACTGGCCCGTATGAAATGCCTCAAGCCACCACGCTCAAAGTCAACAACCACGTGTTATTCGATATCAAGTACCCAAGGTGCATGACCATAATCACAGAGAAGCAATTAACACAATACCACAACCCGAAAGGACCACAACCCGAAAGGACAATCAACCATTCCACACCCCAATCACCAAATCACACGAAGTTCGCTATAAAGCCCAAATAGAACCACATCATGTGTGCATATAACCAACGGATCACAACCCCTCGTAGCATAGAAGGGTAACTCACAAAACATATCAGAACATGAATAAGCTTAACTCTAACCGAATGGCACATCCCTCAACAACAACAGTACGGAGTCAACCAATCTGACCCGGTGTAGAATACACATCCTCATTGGGCCTACCAATACGCCCTGAATCAACTCTGGTCATCCAAAAATAGACAAATAATCCTCCAAACGTCCAAAATGACTGATTCATAACACATACTACCATCTGGCTAGATTTAGCCACAACTTCATAATCCACAACCACGAAACAATCTGCTTCTGAGAACTCCTAGTCTTCAAATCCATAGAACACACGAATCACCATATCTGGTCCCAACTCCACCGCCCGAATGTCTAACACCTCTCTCATACACGATCATCCCATGAGGAATACTTCTATAATTCTTCCGTGCCACATAGAAAAATCTGGATATCAGCAATAGATCAACCAGGAGAGTGTCGCAATACCAATGAATTATTCATAAATCAAACACAGTGCGCCTTCTGAAATGCACACTTTCCTCAAGCAATACTAAATAGTAATAACATTCACCTAGTCATCTAAAATTTCCATGCTGCCTAAGAATTCATGACCTTCCTTTCAAAACCGCATCGTGATCTGGAACACGCAGATCTTAATCCCACACAACTCACCACATCAGTCATGCCATCATATGAAAAAGTACGAGAATCTCATAATCTACTCTGAGTCACAAGTAGAATATATATACGGTCAGTCAGAAACCTTCCATTTGATCCCATCCAGTAGGAAATCACCACACTCAACATGCTCCTTATGCCGGTAGGAGATATCCATCTCAACCCATGGTAGAAACCATCGAGAACTCTTCAAAACCTATTTGCGCATAACCAATCTATTAGAACTGAATCCCTCTAGCTCAACCAAGCCACGCAGGTCGCCAAAACCCAAGAGCATTGCCACGAAACACCTATAGAGATTCTTCACATCATAAGTACCCAAAGAACCGATCATATCCATTACCGTGCTGATCCAACCTATTACTAAGCTGTCCTATTTCTCCGAGTTCCTTCAAAATTACCCTCAAGGTGACACTTATCCTTACCAGAACATCACGATCCTTAACCAAAACTCACCATACGAGACCCTAGCATAAAACCACACTGCCCCAAGGCCCATAAACCGTTGTATCCGTTCTTAAGAACCCCAAATTAACCACAACCGAGACACTCACTCTGAAGAGACCTTCTGCGAATTCAAAACGTTTTCCTTCACCTTCCTGATGCTGAAATGTAGAATCAATAATAATGCCACAAGTCTCGACACCATCCAACTTAAATCTCAGATTCTAGCCGTATACAAATCCTGAAAATTCCCAATTTCCACATATAAATCTTGAATCCATTAGAACCCTTTCGAGAGTCATCAACTTTGCTCAAATCCCAATTACACCGCCCAAATGGGCGAACGACTTGTGCCCCATTAGCACGACAACACCCAAAGAAGTAACGCCGCATTAACGCGATCGAGCAAGGTCTTACTCCATGTGCACTACATCTTCCACAATAACAACTCAATCATTCCATGATTCCCATATACCCATAAAGTGTAACATAACCCGTATCCAGAAACTCCTTTACTCGAGTCACCCTCGATCTTAATCTCTACAAGTCATATCCGATTCACAAGTATGCTCAAATCGAAACCAGTACAACACATAACCACGCAATCAAATCGTCAATAGCAGACTCCTCCACTTGGCTCAAAGCCATAGAACAAAACGCTTGACAACTCATAATACCCATACACTATTACTGCCATAATCCCGCACCGAAGTTCAACTCAATCATTCATAAGCTCATGTAACTCAAACTATCTAATACCTCAAATTATCTACAAATCTCGCATTCATCCTCGTGACGGTCAAGGCAACTATCACCAGCGTTCGAAACTCAGATCACACAAATATAAACCACTAGTAGAAAAGGAATCCCCCACACAACATCATAAGGATCATACATCCGTAGATTACCTCACAGGTTATAACCCACCTGCTTAGCCTCAGACTGATATCTCTTTATACCCTTTTGTAACCACAAGTCCACAACTACTACGCCATCACTTAATCTTCTTGAGTCTGAACTCACCAACAAGGCATGAGAACCTAGTTCGTTCCACAGTTAAACAACATGCAAGATCCTCCAATACACTCATAACTTGAGACTATACGTCACATCAAGACATAAATCAAGCACCCAATAGTACCTTTTACATCTCAAGCAAACTCTTCTCTCCATATTCAATCTACATTAACACATCCTGCAGTCACATCATACTCATCATATAGCCATCTAACCACTCATCGAGCCACAAATTCTACTAATAGGGACACTACCGGACTTATAAGTCGAAAGCACATGCTCAAACAATTGAAATCCCCATGCTCAAGCTACAGACAAAACCTGGCCTCAAGTACTCCAGGCTGGACCATCATTAGCACACCAAAATCTCATCTCACACCTTATCCATGGAATCACAAGTCGTCGATGTACAGTTGATACCGAGCGCTCACATGTGCATACGAATGCGTGGAAGGAATTCAAAGAGTTATGCTTCAAGCCGAATCAATGCCGCACGATAAAGAAAGAAAGGTAGGAAATTTATCCTAAATGCCCTGTAGCCTCTCGAAGATAGGGATGGACGTCATCATACCGATCCGCAAGACTCTACTAGACACTTGCTCATGACTCGTAGAACCTATGAACCTAGGGCTCTGATACCAGCTAGTCACGACCTAAAATCCAACTAGTCGTGATGTCACCTAACCCAACCCGCTAGTAAGCCAGTTAACTATAAAACCAGTTCAAATGATACTTATTAAGAGAAAAAATGATAATAAAACTACTTATATACAAAGAATTCCTAAGGACTGGTAGTACAAATCATGAGCTTCTAAGATTAGAATTTACAATGCTGGTGAGAAGTAAAAATACATCATTTGTCGGAATAATACATAAACAGATTTTTCATAAGTCTAGAGCTACCATGAACAAAAGGCAGTTGTACGGGAACGTATGTACATCTTCAAATCCAGCTCCCGTCGAACACAACAACATCAACATCCAATATCTGCACGCAAGGTACAGAAGTGTAGTATGAGTACAACAGACCCCATGTACTCTATAAGTAACAAACCTAACCTTAGGTTGAAAGTAGTGATGAGCTGGAACAAAGGTCGGAGTCCAAATACAATAGCCGACAACAGTTCATAACAACATACTGCAAGGAGTAAAAGAAGTAACGTAGAGATAAAATGCTCAGCTCGTTCACAGTTCCAGAAAATAGGCCTGGTTTTCAAGTCTATCAGTGCAAACCCAAATCTCTTACCGAAATCGCCAAAAATATGAGTAAGTTTGAAAATTGTGAATCTTCCCGAAAACTTTTCAACAATAAATAAGATGTTTCAGTTTCAAATAGCATGAGAAAAATACATCTCTATGCCTACATATAAATTTGCAGGTGAAATCATAAGTGTCATCAAAACTGGGTAGCGGAAAGAAATGCATCTCTATTCATGTATCTCAAGTACGTATGTCAAATGCAATGTATCGCAAAAATGAACTCATGTACTCACATCTCAGAGTACTAAATCTCACTGTCTCACACTTTCCCCTCATCATGCTCAATCACTCGACACGCTCAGTCACTCAGTACTATATATGGCCAATCCAGCCCAGGGAAGATCCATCCCTCAATATAACTCAACTACGCTCACTGGGGGTGTGTACATACTCCGAGAGGCTTTTTCATCCCAAGCGCTATAATAAGCCAGATTCAGGCATAAATTAATATAACATGTTATGGTGTGCAACCCTGTAACGATCCGGCCGGTCGTTCCATGTGTTACTGCTCTGTTTTCCCCATTTCTACTTCTTATTGTCTTGTTTATCTGTATTATGTGCTATCGAGTTGGTTGGCTCGGGTTCGGAAAGGTTTTGGTAAGGTTTGAGACATTTAGTCTCTTTCGAGTAACCTTAAGTTGGAAAAGTCAATCGGATGTTGACTTATGTGAAAAAGGGCTCGGATGTGAATTTCAATGGTTCGGATAGCTTTGGGAGGTGATTTGGGACTTAGGAGTGTGATCTGAACGTGTTTTGGAGGTCTGTAGTAGATTTAGGCTTCAATTGGCAAAATTGGAATTTTGGCGTTTTCCGGTTGATAGGTGAGATTTTGATATAGAGGTCGGAATGGAATTCCGGGAGTTGCAATAGGTCCGTTGTGTCATTTGGGATGTGTGTACAAAATTTTAGGTCATTCGGACGTGGTTTGATAGACTTTTTGATCAAAAGCAGAATTCGGAAGATGTTTGAACCTTAGGCTTGAATCCGATGTTATTTGGTTGGTTCGATGTTGTTTGAGGTGTTTTGAAGATTGGTATAAGTTTGGATAGTGGTATATGACTTGTTAGTGCTTTTGGTTGAGGTCCCGGGGGCCTCGGGGTGATTTCGGGTGGTTAACGGAAGATTTTGAGTTGGGTTTGGCAGCTGAAGTTTTCTATTGCTGTCATAACTGCACCTGCGGCTAGGGGACCGCAGGTGCGGACTCGCAGAAGCGGATATGGAGTGACAGATGCGGCCTCAGTCGAAGAGAAAGAAGATGCAGATGCGGGAGGTGATCCGCACCTGCGGGCCCGCAGATGCGAAGTCTGGGTCGCAGGTGCGGAAATGGGACTTAAGTGAAAAACCGCAGACGCGGTAGCGCAGAAGCAGACATAGACTGCAGGTGTGAAAAGCCTGGGTCAGAAAGTATATATTTCATCCTTCGTGATTTTCAGCCTTTCTTCACCATTTTAAATCAATTTTGGAGCTTTTTGGGCGATTTTTGAAGAGGGAATCTAAGGGAACTTCATTGAGGTAAGTTTTGTAAACATAAAACTCATATCTATGGTGTTATTTCACTAATTAGGCTTGAAATTTATGAAAATTGGTGGGTAAATATTGAAGGAACTAGGGCTTGTAACTGGAGACCTAAAATTAGGGATTTGAGGGGTCATTCGTGGTTGGATTTTGGTAAATTTGGTATGTATGAACTCGTGGGAGGATAAGGAGTGTATTGATATAATTTTTATCGGATTCCGAGACGTGGGACCGGGGGTCGAGTTTGGTTAATTTCGGGATTTGTGTTGTAATTTGATTATTTTCGCATGGGCTTCGTTCCCTTAGCATTTTGACGTCATGATTCTAATTTTGGATAGATTCGACGCGAGTTGAGGCCGAGACGAGAGGCAAAGGCATCGCGGGCTAGAGTTTGGACCGGATAGAGGTAAGTGATGATTGTAAATGCTATCCTGAGGGTATGAAACCCTCGGATTTCACATCGTTGTGCTACTTTGAGGTGACGCATACGTTAGATGACGAGCGTGGGGTCGTGCACCATTGGGAATTGTGACTTAGTCCATCCTGTATGATTGCTTAACCGCGTATTTGATTGAAAACTATTTGCTATCATCATGTTTTGGGTTGAATGCCATATTTGGGCCTCGTGCCAACTTTTTTGGACCCTTAGGGGATTTTTACTACTAATCCTCACTGTTTTGACTTTATATTTGTACTCAGTCATGCTGTATTCTACTGTTTTATAACTCAGCCACATTTACTCTGTTTTGACATCTTAAATGATATTTTGAGCTGAGCATCATATTTTACTGTGCCCGAGTAGCTTTGAGAGATTTCTGACTGAGTGAGGCCGAGGGCCTGTGTTGTGAGGTTATTATGGGATCGGGCTGCGCGCCGCAGCGGTATTGTGCTGATTCATGATTATGAGGTCAAGGGCATGAGTTGTTACGCCCGAGGTGGCTTGATATGAGGCCGAGAGCCTGTTTGATTATGCCACGAGATGGCTTGTTGTTGCGCTTGGGCCGTAAGGGGCCCCTCCCAGAGTCTGTACACCCCCGGTGAGTGCGGGTACCCAGTGTGAGATATGCTATAGCCCGAGGGGCTGATGTTGTTCCATGTTATTGCTCGAGGGGCTGATACGAGTGATTGTGAGATAGCCCGAGGGGCTGATTCTGTTGGTATTTTGCCCGAGGGACTGACTTATGTATCTATCTTTTCTCCCTGTTTTCATTCACTCGTTTAAACTGACAAAAGATGTTTTAAAGAGGTTTTTACTGAACTAAGGTGTTTCTACGATTTACTATTTTATTGCATTGTTCTGGTTTTTATACTGCCTCGTTGTAGCATTTTGCTGTATTTTACGTATTTTCTTATCGCTCAGCTGCCTTTACCTTTATTACTTACTGAGTTGGCATATTCACATTACTCCCTGCACCCTGTGTGCAAATTCGGGAGTCTCGGGCCACGCTAGCGAGGGCTGATTTGCTTCCACTGCAGGCTTATTTGGAGTTGACTAGGTAGCTGCTCGGCGTTCGCAGCCTAGTGCTTCTCCTTCCTAACTTTACTTTCCTTGTACTAGCTTTGTACTAGACTGTGTAGTCTTTTCATACTCTTAGACGGATGTTTAGATGCTCATGACTGGTGACACCCCGATGTCGGGCTGTGTTATTTTTCGAAATTGTTCTATTTCACTCTTTACTTTAGGATTTATAGTTTATTTATGACTTAAAATCAATTATTATAACTGTCTTAAATGGTGTGAGGGTTTGTGTCGGCTAGCCTTGTTTCACGAGAGGCGCCATCACGATCGGGTCCGATTTGGGGTCGTGACAAACCCGATCCCACAATATATATATATA
>NW_017672354.1:171112-198207 GCF_001879085.1 Nicotiana attenuata
CATTCATGAGATCATGTGCCCTCACCAACAAACACAAGAGTGACTATAGATAGTCCATACATTCAAATATACTTTTGAATATAGATTAAGAACATCGCACAATTGAACCAAATTCACTCACTCTCACAAAGAGTTCATATGCATCCCGTGGTCGTACCATAAGCTTACCCGTAGTGTATATCTCTACTAATTTAAGCTAGCCAAATCTAGGATCAATTAGGACTTTTAAGGTTGTAATGTAGGCTAAGGGACGGGTAGGATATATTTTGGAATAATGGCTAACCCTCCTAAGCACTTTAATACACTACATTTACAATTCAAGCTCATATTCTTCTCAACCGATTCACTCTCCACATCCAACATATCCCTCTTTTCAGTTACGCACTTCTCTATTTTTCACTAGCACAAATCAATACGAATTGGAGGTGTTTTATGTTTCTACATACTTTCACTATCCTTTTTTTTCTTTAAATTTTTCTTTCTCTTTTTTTTTCTTTTTCACACACTCCATACAATAAGGTTCATCGGCTAGTGACCTTTAATTTCAACTTTAGTGCACCAACGGGCCCTTCCATGGTTCCACTCGAAAGTTACTCCCCAATCTCTAACCTTACTTCTTTTAGCGACTAAGTGCCTTAGGAGGTACAGGTTCAATCAATATAAAATTAAGAATAAAATAGGGGTATGGCTTGTAACGTGGGTGCCAAAAGAAAGCACTATAGGCTCAAAGGGGCTAGCAACGGAAAATTTTATTTTTATGTGACAAACACATCCATGATCAAGCAAGAAAATGCCTACGTCATCTCCTAGATTAGCACACTTACAATTTCGCTTTAATTAACACAGGAGGCAAGTTCTAGACTACACAGGATAGCATAGAAAATCACAATCCCTCACACACACGTTGCACATGACTCAATCAAGACGGTTCTATTCAACTCTCAAGTCAAGTAAGCACACATAATTAAGAAATTTAAGCAACATTGCACTATGTGGCATACGAGTCAAACAATTGAGAGAAGGCGTCACAAAATAGGCTATTTACTTTACTTAGGCTTCACATTTCAAACCAAATATACGGGAAAACAGAATGTATGTCATAGCCTAATGTGCCAGCATCAACCATGTCAATGAGTATCTTAGAGCGACTCAGTTTCTTCCTAATCTACTCCTAAAAAAAAGTACCCGGTTCGAGCTACATCCTTGGAAAAGAACCGGTGCCCAAAGAAAAACCAAGGAATACTACCTAGATATTCTAATAAAAAAAAATCTTTTTGGTGCTTTTAAATCGGACTTTTATCCCTCAAGAAAATTGTCCAAAAGATCCATCGTCGGGAAAAGTCCGAGCTTTTTCAATTTTTTTCCATTTAAAGCAACTAATACTACACTAGACTAACTACACTAGAACTACTGAAAGAAACCAATTAAAACAAGTTGATACAAAATATACAACTACAGCACAGGTAGTATTCCTCCCACCCCACACTTAAACTACACATAGCCCTCGATGCAAGTAAAAATGAGAAACAGAGTAGGGTGAAAAAAAAACTCCCTGTTAATCCGGTCCGAGAGGCACCAAATCCATGGGCCCTGTAGCATCATTCCCATCCTCATCCTCAGTGTCCGAGCCCTTGACAGTGTTGACGTCCTCCGACGAGTGAACGGGGCTGCCAGGTGCAATCCCCAACATCTCCTTGGACGTGCTAGACAAATCATTGCGTAAATGCATACGCTCCTCGTCTGTAATACCTGCTCTGCTTATGAGTAAGCTCAACGAGTTATAAATGTACCTGTTGAAGTTTTCTTCTCGCTCCATCCGGGCTATGGGGGTGAGTTTTGACGCTGCCTCCACCACATATGTGATGTCCATAAGTCCTGACGGAGCTTCCACCACCTCATCATGTCCGGGGTACTCCGGCACTCCTCGAAATAGCATATATTGAGTAAGTAAATTGTCGAAGAAGAGCCGCCTAACCTGTTACCCAAACCTCGTGCGCGCCATCTCACTGAGTATAATCGCAGCCACATTAATTGGTCGGCCGGTCATCAAGAAGAAAATGAGACACACTCTAGCGCGGGTGCAATCGCTGCTGTGCTCCGCCGGCATTAGTGGCAGCTTTGTTGAAGTCTGAGCGTACCATAGAAAGGTCATTGTTGCCCTGCTTCCTTACCCATTTAGCATTGGAATCCACGCCACAAAGAGTGTGACGTATTAGCTCATACTTTGGGCTTGTGATAAAGCGTTGGAGTCTCCTTGGGTCAGCATTCTCAACCCCCAAATAGTCACACAAAGACTCTCTATCCATCCGCACATCCTTCCCTCTTACACGTGAAGTGTCCTTTTTGTAATTCCAGTTAGCATACAGCTCTCGGACCATGCTCAGGTTTGCAGGCCCTGGACATTCTAAGAATTTGTGCATATTTAAAGCTTGCAACCTGTCAAGTATCTCCGGGAAGTTTCTTTCTAAGGCCGTGGTGTTAATTCCCATCTCAGAAATGTACCGACCAGATGGCACGAAGTCCCTATGCCATGCAATAGCTGCATCATTAACCAAATCCAAATGAGGCCTCGGCCTTAATGGCGCCTGCTGAGATCCCTTGGCGACCTGCTTTCCTTTGGACTGCCGTGAAGAGCATTCTCCCTGCTTGCACTTTTTGGGCGCAGGAGAAATGGTGGGGGACTTTCCAATGCCTTTGCCTTTGCTAGAGCCATCACGAGCCATAGTATCCTGCAACACAATTAAGCATGAATGTGAGAATGGTTCAAGAAATATGCCTAAGGTTGTCGTGCAAGTCATGAAATGACCCACACTTAAAACCGAAGGCACAATGTACACTATGTCAAAAGTGTTCATCCACCATGTACAAGATTTGCACCTTAAAGGTATGGGTACTCAATACTTCCCCGTGCTACACAAAAATGATTGATCATGGCAACGCGAATTCACAATAAGGTAAGCAAGAGGCATATGGTATGCACCTTTCACAATTACTAGGCTATAATAAATTAGTCAAACTTACAAGATTCTACAACATACAACATATAAGATCAATGGTGTAGGAACATGTTTCGCAACAAAGCCACATCCCCTGGCATGTAATAGCATCCCTATACACCCCACACTTAGCCCGAATGCATACACAATTGCATACGGTTACTCAGACTTCACTGGTGCACCAAAAATCCTTATTCAAGCATTTGAGCAAACACAATGTGGGCATGAAGTGTGTTCTTATAATTCAACAATGGTGGAACATGGTAGCCCTCCCAATTTTTAACGAAGTAGAGGGAATGCTAGTTTACTACTCCGTATACACATGAACCACACAATTTTCGACCAACCAACGACACCCACCATAAAAATTTTCATGAGAACTTCATAGGGAAAGATATGGGGAATTAGGGCTCTTGGGAATGGGATTATGTTTATCTACTAGTTATAACACAAAAAGAAATAGAAGAGGAGAAGAAGAAAATACCTGTAGACTGGAGAAGGAAAGCAAGAGAGAAAGAAATTGTTGGAGAAAATATTTTTTCGAAGGAGAAGAAGGGAGTCGACAGAAGCAATAGCGTGTTGAGTTCTTTGTGCTTCTTCAGGTCTGAATTTGGTTGGTTTGTGTTTGGGTGGGTTTGGGAAAGGATATGGGTATTAGGATTTGGGGTATAGTATTAGTGTAAATGGGTATTTGGGTCGGGTTAGACGGGTAAGGGTTAAAAATAAAACAAATAACGAAATAAAAAAAGAAAAATTAAAAAAAAAGCTTACCTGTACCCCCCAGCTTGGCGCCTCGCGCCCTGCCTAGCGCTGGGGTTTTGGACCATACTGTTTTTGGTGCCCCAAGCAGCGCTGGGCGCTATCCGCGAATATTTTTTTTTTGAATAAACATCCCGATCCCCCGAGCCTGGTATATACCCAATTTACACGTCCTACACCATTACATCTAAAATTTCTATACCTATACAAAAAAATGCACTATTCTACCTACTCTAAAAGAAAAATTAAGAAGTTAAACTAGGAAAGCAATAAAAATTGGGTTGCCTCCCAATAAGTGCTTGATTTAACGTCGCGGCACGATGAAGAGTCTCGCTTACTCATCAGCGAGTACAACCTTGGTCTTCTCACGATTTATCATTCCTCCCCAATAATGCTTGACTCCATGACCATTCAACAAGAATTTTCTCTCACCATTTAAAGCTCGTAGCTCGATTGCACCATAAGGCGTGACTCTCACCACCTTAAACGGACCTGACCATCTCGACTTTAGCTTTCCAGGGAACAGTCGTAGCCTAGAATTGAATAATAATACCTGTTGGCCTGGCTCGAAGTGACGTGGCTTGATATGCTTGTCATGCCATCTTTTTGTCTTTTCTTTATATAGCTTAGCATTTTCATAAGAGTGCAGCCTGAACTCATCTAACTCATTCAACTGCATAAGTCTTTTATCGCCTGCGGCCTCAAGGTCCATGTTCAGCTTCTTAATGGCCCAGTATGCCTTGTGTTCCAGTTCAACGGGCAAGTGACATGCCTTCCCATAAACCAGCTTGTAAGGGGACGCTCCAATTGGCGTTTTATATGCAGTCTTATATGCCCATAAGGCATCATCTAACTTTGCAGCCCAATCCTTCCTATTAACACTCACCGTCTTCTCTAATATTTGCTTGATTTCTCTGTTTGACACCTCAGCTTGCCCACTTGTTTGAGGATGATATGCTGTAGCAACTCTGTGGCGAACTCCATATTTTGCTAGAAGGTTATTCAACAATCGATTGCAAAAATGCGTCCCCTCATCACTAATTAAGGCATGTGGAGCCCCAAATCTCGAGAATATGTTCTTTTTCACAAAAGCAGCTACCACCATGGCATCATTTGTTGGTAAAGCAATCACCTCCACCCATTTTGACACGTAGTCAACTGCTAGCAAAATGTATTTGTTTCCTCTGGATGGTGGAAAGGGCCCCATAAAATCTATCCCCCACACATCAAAAAGCTCAATTTCTAGAATGTTATTTAAAGGCATCTCATGCCTCCTTGTGACTATTCCCGTTCTCTGACATTGGTCACACTTCTTAACGAATTCATGGGCACCCTTGAATAAAGTCGGCCAAAAGAGACCGGATTGCAGCACTTTTGCAGCTGTTCTATGTCGCGCCCCCTTTTTCTCGCGAAATCGGGTTTATGAAATTTGGGAGGACAACTCGTTCCCTTTTGGGGAATTGGTTTGAATTGAAGAGTGTCCACCTAATGATTAAAGTGCATTAGGACACTAAGAAGGGTTTGATTTGAGTAACCAGAGATTGGGTATGGGCTTGAAATTATCCCGAGGGGAAGGTGTTAGGCACCCCTCAAGATCCACTAGTGTGGTTCCCGGCCAAACTATTATTGTGACTTAAGTGCAAATAACACATAGGCAAATAAAAACTTCAAGTAAGAAGGGATTTCACATAATGGTTACAAATAAGCAAAGTTAGAAAGAACGAAAGGGAGAATGATTTTTTCTTAAAGAAATGGTTTGAAATTGGAGAAGAAGCAAAGAAACAAGGGGCGGGAGGGGGGGGGGGATCCTAGGTTTATTTATGATAGGCTATAATTACGTATTTTAGTCGATTATTACACTCTAATTTACTGCACTTTAATTGAGTTTGAGCTTTAATCGCTAGTGTTTTGCACTAATGGTGTGTTTTATGCCTTGTAGGAGTGATTCCGAGCTATGTAGATGTAATGGAATGAATTCGAGTGATTTGGAGATTTAAAGTTTGAGTAAAAGTTCAAGAAATTAAGCCGGGATCGTGTTTGGGGGTCAACGGATGATAGTTAAAGCGAACGAAGACTCCACTAGGCATATTGCGCACTGTCTAGTAAAATAGATATAATTTTTGCTCAGAACTCCATTTGGGCTACATAATATATGGTTGGAAAGCTAACTCAAAGGGCTACAACTTTCATGTTTTACGTTTTTCCAAATTAGAAACGGAACAGGGTGACAAATGCGCGTCAATAGCGCGATTGTGCTCAGGTCGCGCTCGTCAGGCAGAACACTGGGCCACTAGCGCGACCACTAGCGCGATCGTGCTAGTCAAACCCGGGAAAAATGTCCTTTTTCACATTGGAGAAGGTATAATTGTTTGGGCCCAACCCTACTTGGTATATATACATGGAAAAATGGTATTTTGAGGGAGGAGGACGTTTTTGAGAGGAAAACACAAGCACAGAGCCGCCGTGGAGGCCGGGTTTCATCTTTTCTTCCACCAACTTAGTAATTTTTATGTTTCTTTGTATGATTTGTTGTTTTGCTACCATGTGTATGTGGAGCTAAACTTCACGTTCTAGGGATGTGGTTCTTTCATGACTATTGTTATTCGGATATTGATTTTGATGTCTTAGTTTATTATATTGGTTTATTTATTCAATCCTGCACTTAATTATTTGATTGCTTGATCACCAATTGAATACTATCTACGAATCTAGAGTTGAACTCAAAAGTGGAAATTCTAGATTTCATATAGGATTGAGTAGAGTAAGTTCTTCAACCTAGGCATCGGGGAACGGATTCGCAATTAAGATAGACATATACCTAATTGCCTTGCTTGGTTGAAATATGGGAATTATAAATGCGTTCTTGTTGATTCTAACTCCATAGACATATAGGCGTTAGGTTAGCTTGAATAGGCGAATAAGAACTTGACAGATTCTTATGAGCAATATTAACCCTATCAACCAATAAACTCGATAAATTAGTTAGTCAATTCAATTGAAGAATACAATAGGAATGTTAGATAGCCCATAACCCTAGATCGTTTTCATTACATTGATATCATAAAAATCTGCTCTTTCTCTGTTCAAAGTTTATTATTTATATTTCTTTATTTAATTAGTTTAGAATCAAATATTTCTAGGTTTAATTCTTGTTTAGATAATTAGGATAGTCTAATTTAGTTAATAGCTAATCACAAGTCCTCGTGGGTTCGACATCCGACTTTTAGTCACTTTATTACTTGACGACCGCGTATACTTGCGTGTGCGTTTGGCCGCAACATTTATAAATAATATGGATCACCCCACACAACATCCGGTAATCACTCCTCAGTGAGGGGCTACACGTGATGTTATCGCGTGGTCATCATCTCCATATCTACCCTTTCCCACCCCGTTAGGGTATTAGAGCGCGGAATGGTCTCATTTATTTATTGCATGTTATTGCCCGCCCCAATCCTATCAGTCCCGGAGGCATTTAGGACGACTAATCCTAAAGGGGAAGGGATATTAGGCTTGTTTATAGTTTCAAAGGCAAAACTCTAAGGCGACATACAAAAAACACGTATAGCAAGTTGGGGAAGCACATAACAAGTAAAAGGCTCAGATATACCTCCTTTGACAGAGAAGCACGTAATTTAGCATGTCTTGCACATACTGTTTAGGGTCTGATTAAAACTTAAAGGTTGAGGCAGATTGATTTGTTACATAGTTCAGATAAGAAGCCCGAATCAGGCCTGCCTGCTGGTTGTAGCTAATAAAATCTGATTCAGTTTATAAAGTTTACCCTATGGTTTGCCTAAGTGTTGGATCGGACAGGGTCCTATAGGCATGATATCTACTGATTTCAGAAATAATGAAGTAAACTGAATACATACTGATTTGAGAAAAGTTGTCAGTTATTAAAGAAAGGCAAGTTTTAGCGAGAGATCATAAGTTCTGCAACTGATGGTCGTCATTATTACTGGTTTTAGACTTATAAGCGAGTGAAGCGATTCAGACTTGATTAATAACTCCTATAGACATGCTTCCTATGCGTGTTGATTTTAAACCCCTTTTAACAGACATGGTAAAATGTAGAAAACCTATAAGCATGATATCTAGGTGCTGAATTTCATTTAAAGCCTATGAACATGATATCTACTTGCAGTAGATTGATTAAGACCTATAAACATGATTTCCTGATGAAGAATGCGTATGCATGATTCAGAAAGACCTATAGGCATATTTTCTATGTGCATGCAGAAATTCAGAAATACACCTGTAGGCAAGTTATCTATATGAGGGTGCAGAAATTCCGAAATAACCTATAGGCAAGTTATTTATATGAGAGTGCAGAAATTCAGAAATAACCTATAGGCAAGTTATCTATATGAGAGTGCAGAAATTCAGAAACTCCTATAGGCAAGTTATCTATATGAGGGTGCAGAAATTCAGAAATAACCTATAGGCAAGTTATCTATATGAAAATGCAGAAATTCAGAAACTCCTATAGGCAGGATATCTACCCCTTTGCATACATGGTTACCCCTCCCTTTTTCACTGGCCATAACTGAGAGTTTTATTACAAAGTTATTACAGCCCAGAAAAAGAAGTAAAGTAAAGAAAATACATCAGAAATAAAAAAGTACAACCAAGGAGAGCCCGATTTAGACTTCCTGTCTGAAGTATGAAGTAAACCAACTCCAAGAGATCATATTTCAAAGCCTTTCTCCCATGTGGGGTGTGTCAAAGTTCCCTAAGAGTCTCATATGAACTCCGGGCAGCGCTTACACCCAAATGTATCACCAGATTAAGACATAGTGTAGTGTGGAAGGGCCAGCCCTCAGGTGTCCAAGTTCAGAGGGAACTCAAGGTCCCAAGGCAAGGCTCACAAAAGGGGGGCAGAACTTAAGGACTAAGAGAGAGTGCAAGTGCAGAAGCAGAATTCTGAAAGGGGAAAGGGAAAAGGGAAACAGCTTAAATCAGTACACATAAGGGTATAGGGGAATAGGGGAGTTGCAAGAGGCAAAAAGGCAGGTTGATGGGCATACCCAGCAATGGGAGATGCTGGCACACCCTTAGGCCTGGTAGAACATATTGTTTAGAGGTTAAGACCCCCATGGATCAAACTTAATTCATGGACAACAACTTACATTGCCATGCCTTAAGTCATAACTCAAAACACATAGGGGGTAATAGGGGAATGGGAGTTCATAACAAACAAACAGAAGGAAATCAGCATGCCAATTTAATTGCTGAGATATACAGAAACAGCAAGCAAACATGGGCACACAAGCAGTAAATACACATTGTTGTAGTGCTAAAAATTAAATCCGGACATACCAGTTTCAGAGAAACAAACAAAGAAAAAGCAGTAGGTCTTGTGAACGGGCCACAATGCAGACAAGAAGAGAATACTATTGTGTGTGAGTATGATTTCAGAAGGATTCTGAATTGTGTTTGAGTTTGTGAAAGAGTCGTGCATTTATAGTGTTGAAAATCAGGCAGAAATAAGGTAAGAAAATAGTTAAGGAACTGAGTATCAATTAAGCATCAATTACACAGGACTTCCCTTAATTAAGGGATTCAAATTCAAATGGGTAAAAACAATTTAAGGAAAGAATTTGTATAAGCACTTTGTGCACAACATGCAATTAGGGGCGAATACATAAAAGGTTATTTAAGGATAGGGTTTTGAAGTACATGGTTGTACAAATAAGGTAAGAAAATCAATTGACAACCAGTAAATCAAAGAATCAAGGATCTTGTAATTACTGACCCATGAATGAACCAAGTCGCAAAAGCTGTGAAGGGTTTTAACTTAGGTCGAGTCACAGAGAAAATCAGCAAACAATGGAAAGAAATCAATCAGACCATATTCAGAGGGAAGTATGAACTAATCACAAATTTGAAAGCCACTTTAGAGGGAAGTTCATCATTTATAAGGAGCATACGAACATGTTAAGCATGAAAGAAGATTGCCGTGTCATTGTAAAAATCAGTAGAAAAATCCAGTGTAGAAGAGTTTAGCAAAAAGTCAGAATCATATGAAAACAAGGATGTCCAAACTCAATTCAGAGACTCGAAGTTGGTCTGAAAGAGTTAGGGGTTTTGA
This sequence comes from Nicotiana attenuata, assembly GCF_001879085.1. Classification (NCBI taxonomy): domain Eukaryota; kingdom Viridiplantae; phylum Streptophyta; class Magnoliopsida; order Solanales; family Solanaceae; genus Nicotiana; species Nicotiana attenuata. The sequence goes on from NW_017672354.1 coordinate 180,962, forward strand.
AATAAAACCCGTTCAAGCAAATCACATGACCAAACTTGGAAGAACCCCCAAATTCTAGGGTTTCCACCATTAATCGAGTACAGAGATGAGAAGGCAAGTGATCAAAACAGGCTCAGAGGTCTCCGAGAAGAACTTAAACCTCTTGCATGTTTCTTTCAGCAGCAACAACTCATGAGAAAACAATGATAGCAAGTAACACGCAGAACATAGTAGAAGAATTCAAAGAAAATAGAGTAGAAGGAACTGATACGAAACATAATGGAAAAACTAATAAGAACAGTAGAAGAAGCATGCTAAGCAGTTTTTAGAAGACACTTAAACAGAGCTCAGCAGATGGAACTTGATAAGAAATAATTTAAGAACATAATAATGGAAAATACAGTAGAAGAAACACACGAGAATATAGTATAGGAAAATACAGTAGAAGAAATATGCAAAAAGGCATACGAGAACACAATACAGTAGAAGAAGTATACATGAACACAGTAGAAGAAAATACAAGAACACAGTAAAGGCAAATACACACAAGAGGAAAAAGAAAGTCAGAGAACATTTACATATTTTAAGAAAACCCTAGATCGGAAAAGAAATGGTTTTGAAAGTAATTTTTGAAAGAAAAGTCAGGAAAATCGTTTAAAAGCTTAGGGAACACATAGATACACAACGGATCTAAAGGAATTAGAAAAACCTCGAAGGGTTAGGGTTTCAAAAGAACCCCAGTTAGTGAGAAAGGCTTGGAAAAGTCACCGATCTAAGTCGGAGAAGTCAAAATCAGGCTCGAACAGCCATGGCATGCCGGAGCTAGGCCGGAGATGGCCACAGAACTCGAATCAAACGAGGCCTGGACCAAGCTTCGTCGTGGTCAGGCCCTGAACCTTCAAAAACCAGGCGTGTAGGAGTTATAGGAGGTGGGAATAGGACTCCAATGGCCTTGGAAGCCATGGATTCCGGTGGCTTTAGGGTGGAAGTGGTGGAGATAGAGATTGCGGCTAGGGTTTCTGAGAGTGGTTGAGAGAGTTTGAGAGAATGGGAGGGTTCAGAGGCGGCTGGTAGGTGAAAATGATTTAGGTTTAGGGGGGTGTTGGTAAATTAAAAAAGGAAAGGGAGAACGTGAGCCGTTGATCTATTAGATCAACGGCTGGGATTAAAAGGGGAACCGGGCGGGTCGTTTAGACGGGCTGTGGGTCGGGTAGTTTTAGGAATTGGGCTGGGCAAATTGAAATTGAAATTGGGTTGGATCATGGGTGCCAAATCTGGCCAAAATTGGAATAAAAACAGGCTAACATCTAAATAGCCATTTTCCCTTATTTATTTTATAAAAAATAGTAAAATATTTTCTGGAAACAAATTAAAGGTACTAAATTAATTAATAATATATAGATATTAGATTAAAGATACCGGAGCCAATTTTGTAATTATAAACGCAATTAAATCTTAAAATAGCCTAATATTGCAATTATATGCAATTTAGCTTTTAAAATACTAAATAAATTTGTAAAAATGTACAAAAATTGCGTTAGATATATTTTAGTATAAAGATAAAATCCTAATAATTAAATTACCAAAAGAATAATAATTTTGAAAATAATCATTGGGCTTTTATGGATGAAAAAGGGAAATAAATCAGTTTAAAACCTTAAAAATTATGGGAAAAATAATAAAATGCTTGGACATACTTATACATGCATATATATGCTATTTTGAAGATATTCTGCATAAAAAGAATAGACAGGAAAAAATTGGGTATCAACTGCTGCCCCTCTTTACCCGAGAAGGATGAAAGAGTTGTCGGGTAAAGACATGATGACCAATTTTTACCGAACGAAATGTTTTGAAGAAATTTAGCCGTGCCCTGGCTTATGAGCTGCCTACATATCCCTGGTCGTACAGGAATCAGGCCCTATGTAGTTTGGGATCCATCGGTGGAATATGCCGGTGGAGACCTTTCAAGAACGGACGCGATATTCAGGTTGGGATGAATGGTTAAAGTCTGATAGGGCTGCGGGAACTGGAGCGGAATTGCTCCTGCCGAGATCGCCGGTTCTCGCCGGTTTACCTGCAAATGATCAATACAAGCATATATTGTGCGTAAATTTAAACATGATGCAAGTTCCCGCCGGACCATGAATGCTGTCTTTGGACGGTTAGGATGACGTCTTCAGACCATGATGTCCTGGGCCATGAAGCGTATAATAAAGGATTCACAGGCTATGAGATGATGCTCTCGGGCTATGAGAATGATGCCTCCGAACCATGATGCCTTTGAATAATGATGTGCGAAAAATTAAAGTGATCTTCAGGCCATGACATGGTGTTTTCGGGCTATGTAAATGGTGCCTCCGAACAATGACGCCCTCAGATAATTTGGCGATCTTTCAGCCCATGAAATGCAGTGAAGTGGCGATATTTCAGCCATGCAGAATGCAATAAGTGGTGATCTTTCAGCCATGAAAATGTAAATAAAGTGGCGATCTTTCAGCCATGAAAATATAAATAAAGTGGCGATCTTTCAGCCATGCAAATGTAAATAAAGTGGTGATCTTTCGGCAATGCAAACGTAAATAAAGTGGCGATCTTTCAGCCATGCAAGCGTAAATAAGGTGGCGATCTTTCAGCCAGGCAAACGTAAATAAAGTGGCGATCTTTCAGTCATGCAAGCGTAAATAAGGTGGCGATCTTTCAGCCATGCAAGCGTAAATAAGGTGGCGATCTTTCAGCCATGCATATGCAGATGGAGACAGTGTTTAGTCTCGGAAGGCAGAATGGTAGCCTTATGCAATGCATATGGAGGCAGTGCTTAGTCTCGGAAGGCAGAATAGTAGCCTTATGCAATGCAGGAGATGCAGATGGAGACAGTGCTTAGTCTCGGAAGGCAGAATGGTAGCCTTATGCAATGCAGGAGATGCAAATGGAGGCAGTGCTTAGTCTCGGAAGGCAGAATGGTAGCCTTATGCAATGCAGAGAATAAAAAGGCGAATGGTAATAAAGTCTTCATAGTTGATGGCTGATTGCGATATTGTGGCTGCTGGGGATATTGTGGGTGTGATGGCTCTGAGAGTTGTATTCCTGAGTGTATAATATATTCGATGAATTTGCAACTCAAGTGCCTGCATCCAAAGAAAAATCGTGAGTTTTGTAGAGGGGGAGGTTAGTTCGTATCCCCGCTGGCTTTGCTTGACCTGTTCGGCTATGATTCGATGAAACGGTATGTATTATTGGGGTAGCGTTGCTGAACAAGGCGATATCGATAATAAACATGCATGAGTTTGTACAAGTATGACATAATTACATATTTAAGAAATATTTTTTTTTAGATGAACCGCCGACTGTGACGTGGTTCAGGACATTGCAACCTCTCTTGCTTCGGAATTTTGAGGGTCCTCCTCAAAATTCTACCCCAGTTCAATGGGTTGATGCTTCTGACGGTTGCTTGTGATGATTGGCTGAAATTACTTCGGAATTTTGAGGGTCCTCCTCAAAATTCTGCCCCAGTTTCCAATTGCGGGAAAAATGAAAATTTTATTGAATTGTGACCGAACCCATAAGGTTGCCTACATATCCCCTCTTAAACGGGAATCAGGTCAGACGTAGTTCAAATCACATCATAAAGGAAAGCATGAAGATTACACATAATAATGCTTGACTGCATCTGAATTGATTGGCTTTGGCCAAACTTCTCCGTCCATTTCTGCAAGTATGAGGGCTCCTCCTGTTAGAACCCGGTAAACCATGTATGGACCCTGCCAGTTGGGAGAGAACTTTCCTTTGGCTTCATCCTGATGGGGGAAAATTGTCTTCAACACCAGCTGTCCCGACGTGAATTGTCTCGGCTTGACTCTTTTGTTGAAGGCTCTGGACATTCTGTTCTGATAAAATTGACCATGGCAAACTGCATTCATCCTCTTTCCGTCTATGAGGGCTAACTGCTCGTAGTGACTCTTCACCCATTCTGCATCGTCGAGCTCAGCTTCCTGTATGATCCTTAAGGAAGTGATTTCTACCTCGGCGGGAATGACTGCTTCAATACCATAAACCAGCATATAGGGGGTTGCCCCAGTTGATGTGCGGATTGTGGTACGGTACCCTAGTAAAGCAAATGATAGCTTCTCGTGCCACTGCTTATGCTTCTCTATCATTTTCCTTAGTATCTTCTTGATGTTCTTATTGGCGGCTTCTACGGCTCCGTTCATTTGAGGTCTGTAGGCTGTAGAATTCTTGTGTATGATTTTGAAAGTTTCACATATAGCTCTCATCAAGTCACTATTGAGGTTGGAGCCATTATCAGTGATGATTGATTCTGGGATCCCGAATCGACAAATGATGCAGTCGCGGACAAAGTCTGCCATGACTTTCTTGGTCACTGCTCTGTAAGATGCTGCTTCGACCCATTTGGTGAAATAATCAATTGCTACTAGGATGAACCTATGCCCGTTTGATGCAGCAGGTTCGATTGGTCCGATAACATCCATTCCCCAGGCGGCGAACGGCCATGGTGAGCATGTTGCGTTAAGCTCGTTTGGGGGTACCTTGATCATGTCTGCATGTGTCTGGTAGCGGTGGCATTTCCGGACGTACTGGATGCAGTCTGTTTCCATAGTCATCCAAAAGTAACCGGCCCGGAGTATCTTTTTGGCTAAAACAAAACCATTCATATGTGGGCCGCAGGTCCCATCATGGATTTCTCCTAGTAGTTTAGACGCTTCCTTCACATCAACACACCTTAGTAATCCCAAATCCGGAGTCCTCCTATACAGGATTCCTCCGCTGTGAAAGAAGTTGTTAGACAATCTTTGGAGCGTGCGTTTCTGAGTGGTGTTTGCAAGTTCTGGGTATTCTCCTTTTGGCAAATATTCCTGGATATCATGAAACCAAGGTTTTCCATCTGCTTCTTCTTCGACATGAGCACAGTAAGGGCTGTGCATAATTTGGTAAATACCGAATTACCGTACCGAAAATTTTAGTATTTGGTATACGGTATTTTGGTAGTTGGTATGGTATTTGGTTTAAGTTTTTAAAAAAAATTGGTATTAGGTATGGTATTTGGTATTTTAAAATAAAATACCGAAATACCGATACCGTACCGAAATATATATTATATTACACAAAACACATATTATAAATTATAACATAAATATAAAAAATCTAAAATTTTACTTTCCTTTATTCTCTAAGTTCATCAATTAACTCCAAACAAGTAACAAGACATTTCTAATGATCAAATATTCTTTTATGTACAATTTTTCCTATTTGGGTCGATATTTGCTAGTTTTGGATAAAAACTTTTTTCAACAAACATTTTTAGTTTTGTATTTTTGAGTACTTTAATTAAGAATATTAGAGTCTATGGCTCTATGTACTAGTTAGTATTCAAACCGAATAAACTGAAGTTACCGAACCGAATAAACCGAAACCGAAAGGAGAAAAATCGAACCATACCAAATTTAATTAGGTACGGTATTGGTATAGGATTTTAAGAAACCGAATACCGAAAATACCGAACCGAAATGTCTAAATACCGTACCTTACCGACCGACGAACACCCCTAAGCACAGTAAGCTGGCTGATCATAGATCTTCATAGGAATAGGATCAATGAAGTTCTTATTTGGATGTTGTATCATGGATGATAGGGTAGCCAATGCATCGACAAACTCATTCTGGACTTGGGGAACATGCTGGAACTCTGTCTTTGTGAACCTTTTTCTCAACTCCTGTACATGATGCAGATAAGGGAGTATCTTGGAGTTCTTGGTCGCCCATTCTTCTCGGGCCTGATGTATAAGCAACTCCGAATCCCCAATCACTAGCAACTCTTGGATGTTCATGTCAATGTCCATCTTGAGCCCTACGATGCAAGCTTCGTATTCGGCCATGTTGTTGGTGCACGGGAACCTGAGTTTGGCAGACACCGGATAATGCTGACCAGTTTCTGACACTAGGACTGCTCCTATGCCAACTCCTTTGAAATTTGCTGCTCCATCGAAAAACTGCTCCTATGCCAACTCCTTTGAAATTTGCTGCTCCATCGAAAAACATTCTCCAACCATCATAGGATTCTGCAATATCCTCTGCTATGAATGATACCTCTTCGTCAGGAAAATACGTCTTTAGGGGTTCGTATTCTCCGTCCACGGGATTCTCGGCAAGGTGATCTGCTAATGCCTGTCCTTTGATTGCTTTCTAAGTTACGTAGACAATGTCAAATTCACTCGACAGGATTTTCCACTTGGCTAGCTTGCCGGTAGGCATGGGCTTCTGAAAGATGTACTTCAAAGGATCCATCCTTGATATGAGATATGTGGTATAGGCACAGAAGTAGTGCCTCAACTTCTGAGCTACCCAAGTCAAAGCACAACAGGTGCGCTCTAACAGAGAATACCGGGCTTCGTACGGGGTGAACTTCTTACTGAGATAATAGATGGCCTGCTCCTTCCTCCCCGTTTCATCATGTTGCCCCAGAACACAACCAAATGCTCCATCCAATACTACGAGGTAAAGTAATAGAGGTCTACCTGGTTCGGGCGGGACCAAAACTGGTGGTGTTGACAGGTACTCCTTGATTCTGTCGAAGGCCTTTTGGCAGTCATCGGTCCATTTGGTGGCGGCATCCTTTTTCAACATCTTGAAGATTGGCTCACAGATAACTGTGGATTGAGCTATGAACTGGCTGATGTAGTTAAGTCTTCCCAAGAAACTCATTACGTCCTTCTTGTTCTTTGGCAGTGGCAACTCTTGAATAGCTTTGACCTTTGATGGATCTAGTTCTATTCCTCGGCGATTTACAATGAACCCAAGTAGTTTTCTGGCAGGAACCCCGAATGCGCATTTTGCGGGATTCAGTTTCAGGTTGTACCTTCTCAGTCTATTGAAAAATTTCCTCAAATCTTCCATGTGATCAGTGGCCTTCTTTGACTTAATGATGACGTCGTCTACGTACACCTCGATCTCCTTGTGTATCATATCATGAAAAATGGTAGTCATGGTCCTCATGTAGGTGGCCCCTGCATTCTTTAACCCGAATGGCATCATCTTGTAGCAGTACATTCCCCACGGCGTAATGAAAATCGTTTTCTCAGCATCTTCTTCGTCCATCCAGATATGATGATACCCAGCGAAACAATCTACACATGATTGCAACTCGTGCTTGGCGCAATTGTCAATCAGGATGTGTATGTTTGGCAAGGGGAAGTCATCTTTTGGACTGGCCCGGTTGAAATCCCGGTAGTCGACACAGACTCTGAACTTCCCATCCTTCTTCGGTACTGGTACAATGTTGGCTAACCATGTTGGATATACTACTACCCTGAGAACCTTAGCTTTGACCTGCTTAGTTACTTCTTCCTTGATTTTCAGACTCATATCAGGCTTGAACTTTCTGAGCTTCTGCTTTACCGGTGGACATGACGGATCAGTTGGTAGTTTGTGTGCCACAATAGATGTACTTAGACCAGTCATGTCATCGTACGACCAGACGAATATGTCCTCGTACTCCTTTAGGAATTCTGTGTATTCTTCCTTTTCTGATGGTGAAAATGAACGCTGATTCGTGTTTCTTTGATATTTTCTGCATCTCCCAGGTTAACAATCTCAGTCTTGTCCAAATTGGACTTAGGTCTATTCTCAAAATTCTCAACTTTTTTAACAATCTCTTCCGATATATCATCTTCTTCTGAATCTATGTCCGTTTGTTGCGTTGTCTCGTTGCATGTCACAGTCATTGGTTCATCAAGATAAGTAATAGTAATGCTGTATAAATAAAGTAATGAGATAAAATAATAAGAGTAAGATTTATAAGGAAACCGAATTCCATAACTGTTTTTGAACATTGGAGCTCTTTTGCGAAACTAAAATGCGAAAGGAAAGTTAACTAGTAAAATAAAAGATAGTGCATGATGCTTGTTCAGCCTTGCTACCCCGAGGCTCGCCTGGCTTTGGTGGTTCTGATAGTCCAGTTGTTGAGATATGCCCCTCTGCTTAAGATGATCATGCCAGAGTGCACGAACTAACCTTTGGGGAGGGGAATAAAACAAAAGTAAAAACAAAAAAGGTAATCAAGTCAGTGAGGATTATAAAAAATGTTCCAATATTTAAACACATAGTGCGGAAAAATAAAGCGTGTCCTAATTTGGGGAACCTCTTTGTGCCCGAGGTAGACCTAGCGACAAGTTGATTTGGAGAACTTAGAATGCTAAATGCCTCATTTTATTGATAAAAGTAGACGAATCCCAAAACGACACTAAATAATAGGAAATAAAAATGGAAATCACTAATGGCCATCGGCCTTATTACATTTGATAGAGCGAAAAGAAAAACTCCTATCCTACTTGGTCCCAGAAGGACCTTCCCCAGATTTGGCATCCCTGGCTCCATCGAACAGCTTTCCCAACTCACGAAGTCCTAGCAATAGGTAGGCCCTAGCTAGGTGTCCACCTTCGTTTCCCACAGCATTCTGACAGTCTTCGACCCTTTTGAGAAATGATTTTGGTCGCTAGAGTGTAAATCATTTCACCAGCTTAGCAATCTTGGGTGGATGTTGGTGACCATGCCGAATCTGGGGTCTTCGTGCCTCATTTTCTGCAAAACAAAAGGGTTAGACCCTACCCCCACCAGAATCGACTAATTAATATCAACAATTGGCATAAAAGCATTTTAGTTCTCCAAATAAATGTACAGAACATGGTGATGTCCGTTTGGGTTTAGGGAAACCCACTGGACTTTGAACAAGGCTATCTTAAAGGATCATTATGTGGACAACATAACTGACCCGGCTAGGTTTGACCATGATGCATGCACAGTTTAAACAGAGTAAGGTTTCTATGGGGTTTTAGACTGGTACCCTTGAGCGGACAACATAAGGGGAAAAGGCACGGAACCGTCGACTACACCGTTGATCGACTGGTTTTACCGTAAATATGCCTTTTCCGGATTTAGGGGGTGATAATATCGGAAGAGCGCAACCACTCATTATAAGCGTTGCTATGGTATTTGCTTGGCACGAGTGGAATATGATGTTGAGCATGATTATGCAATAATTAAAGACATGTTGTCACGAATTTGCACGTTCATAAAGTAATAATTACAATAATTCAAAACAGTAATAAAGGAATGCAATAAAGGAAAGCAGTAAAGAAATAAGGGAAGGAAACAAAAGACAAGTCAGTTTTGTAGTAGAAGAGGGAATTAAATGTTTGAAGGCATTAAGCAAATAAAGACACATAAAGAAGCGTAAAGTCACAATAATAGCCTGAAATGGTAAAAGCCTAAAAGAAATCCCCAGCAAAGTCGCCATGCTGTTACGCCCCCTCTTTCTCGCGAAATCGGGTTTATGATGTCACGGCCCAAAATCCACTAAGGGTCGTGATGGCGCCGGACACTGCTGTCAGGCAAGCCAACCAAATTACTTAATCAAATTCTCGTTTTAATACTTTTGAAATCTAGGATTTTCCTTCAAATTTAGCAATTTAAAAGATAATTGTCTCAAATAAAATTTAAATGATAAGCAGTTAATACAAAATACTTCAAAACCATCCCAGAACCCGGTGTCACAAGTGCATGAGCAATTTCTAAGAAAAATCAAATAAAGTACAACAACTGTCCGAACACAATATTGGACAGAAAATAAGTACAGATAATTGAAAGAGACTCTGCTGACTGCGGGTCGCCTCGAGAAGTGCAGCTCACCTAAGTCTCCGTATCCACCATGCTGCTACGCCCAGTAGGCCACTAGAGTTACATATACCTGTGCAACAAAAATGCACAGAAGTGTAGTATGAGTACGAAAACAACGTGTACTCAATGAGTATCCCGTCTAATCTCGAAGAAGTAGAGACGAGATGGTCAACTTCGACACTTACTAGTGGTCCAATAATAATATGGTGAAGATGTGAGGAAAACATGGATTTATCTAGCAATTATAACTCATAGAGCAAGAAAACAGGTAACACCTTCTCAAATAATAAGGAAATTCCAAGATTTACTTTTCGTTATCTTTATTAGTTTATAGCGGGCCATAAAAAGGCAATATCAACTTCAATAAGTTTCAGGATAAGCAATGCAAGCATGCGCATATTATGCCGAGGCGACGGCCCGATCCAACAGAAATAAACTGTGCACTCGCCGAGGGTCGACAGCGCGCCTATAGATGCATCTATTTAATCTGCCGAGGCGTTCGGCCCGTTCCATAAATAAACACACAGACAGTCAATCAAGAAGTCCACACGGAGTAATTATCCAATGAAAACAAATCCTCTTTTAACCATTTAAGAAAAATGAAGTTTTATCTGTTTAGAAATTCGTTTACTAATTCGATGTGATTTAAGCAATTCAAGCTATCAATAGGTTCGTAAATAATCCAAGTATAGAATGCTTTTGGGTCCTAACTACCCGAACAATAGCATAATAGTAGCTATGCACGGACTCTCGTTACCTCGTGCGTACGTAGCCCCCACAAATAGGAGCACATAATCAATTATTTCACCTATGGGGACAATGCCCTCTTACAAGGTTAGAAAGGAGACTCACCTCGCTCCGAAGATCCATAACCGGCATTCCACGCCCTTCCGAAGACTCGAATCGATGCACAACGCTCCAAAATTAGCCAATAATTATGTAAATCCATTAATATATGCTAAGGTACTCATTGTAATCCAATTTATAACAATTCCTAACCCCGATCGAAAAGTTGACAAAAATGCTCTCGGGCCCACGTGCCCGCAATCGAAATTTTTCGAAGATAAAGATTACCCATGGCCTCACGAACTCAAATATATGATTTTCTCTAAATTCCATACCCAAAATCGTGGTCAAAATTTAAGAATACTAGTTTTCTAGGTTTTCCCCCAAACCCCAAGTTTTCTACAATTTTCCATGTCTAAATCCGTATACAAACCTTGTATATACTCAAAACTAGTAGAGATCACTTACCTCATGTTTGGTGATGAAAATGGCACTCCAAAGTTGCTCCAAAACCGGCTCTCACGGAGGAAATGAAGTGGAAATAAGCCAAACTTCAATTTTTAAAACACCCTTCTGCCTCCAGCAATTTCCGCATCTGCGGAAATTTGACCGCATCTGCGGAAATTTGACCGCATCTGCGGTCCCGCATCTGCGGAAAGATTTCCGCATCTACGGTAAATTTCCGCATCTGCGGTTATGATAGCAACCAGCACTTTTCTCGACACGGAAATGAGCATAACTCCCTCATACGATGTCCAAATTCGGCTTTTCTTTTTGCTATGACTCCGAAATTACGATACGGATCTAATGGTTCAATAAAAACTTGATTTGGAGTTCATTTGCTTAATATGGTACCCCTTTATGTCCAAAGAAACGACGTTGAAACATCAAATAAGAGCGCGATACAACCCGAAACACACCCGAAGCCCCCGGGACCCCGACCAATCACACCAACCAGTCCCAAAACACATTACGGACTTGTTCGAGGCCTCAAATCACATCAAAAACAACGCTAAAATCATGAATCAACCCCCAATCCAAGCTTTATGAACTTTAGAACTTCCAACTTCTACTTTCGATGCTTAAACCTATCAAATCATGTCCGATTGACCTCTAATTTTGCACACAAGTCATATTCGACATTACGGACCTACTCCAACTTTCGGAGTCGGAATCCGACCCCAATATCAAAAAGTCAAACTCTCGGTCAAACACCTCTAAAACCTTCAGATTTCTATCTTTAGCCAAATGACTCCAAAATGACCTACGGACCTCCGAATTCACTTCCTATCGCGCTCCCAACTCCAGAATCACCATACGGAGCCGCTCCCAGACTCGGAATCCCAAACGGACATCGATAACACTGAAATGCACTTCAAGCCAAACTTATGAAATTTCTTTCAAAATGCTAACTTCCACAATGGGCGCCAAAACACTCCCGGGTCATCCAAAACCCGATCCGAGCATACGCCAAAGTTCGGAATCATCATACGAACCTGTTGGAACCTTCAAATCCCGATTCCGAGGTCGTTTACTTAAAAATCCAATCTTAGTTAATTCTTTCAACTTTAAGCTTCCGAAATGAGAATTCTCTTTCCAAATCAACTCTGAACTTCCCGAAATTCGATTCTGACCGCGCGTACAAGTCATAATACCTGAAATGAAGCTGCTCATGGCCTCTGACTGCTGGACGATGCACTAGAGCTCAAAACGACCGATCGGATCGTTACATTCTCTCCCACTTAAAAATACGTTCGTCCTCGAACGTGCTGAGAACTACACTGAAGTAGTCTGAAATCACTGTTTAACTTCTCATTCACCTCCCCGTGCTACCACAACTTAGTTGAGCACAATAGCTCGATAAATTCTGAAGATATTCCCTTTTATTCAAGCAAATAAGCCTTAGACCCAATTCCAACATCCGATCACCATGTCAATCACTACACGCTGTACCCAAACATGATTGCATAACTTTGCTGAATTCACACCTTGCATCACTTTACTCACCGGACCACAATAACATTTTCTGATCAACTTAGTCGAAATTCCACGAATCTGATGCTCCCATTGTACCCCATGACATACACAGGTCTTACTCTAACTCTTACAATACTGCCACGACGGAAGAGATGTGCAGAAATTCATAATCAACTGCCGAGTCAACCAATCATTGGGTCTATACTTTTGACAAGAAACATTACCACATTCTAAACCAAATAATAATCTTTGCTCCTTAATATATTTCACGTAATCAGATTGCACTGATCCTAAATCCAACAATCTCGTCTCACCCAGTATGAACTGCTCAGGCAATAAGCCATCCCGACATGACTAAAAGTCTCATATGATGCCACAATGTGCCAATAGGCTACCAATTAGAATGCGATACAAAAAGGAAAATGAACTCTGAAAAGGAATTTCAATTACCCCGCTCGCGAATCATACATGCAACGCGGGCGCACAGCTAATATGAGCTTTCCTCGGAAAATAGGAAACAGAACACATAAAAACAAATATGAGGAACTGTACCGAACATCACACTGTTGCGGCGCGCAACCAGATCCAAACAACATACCCATGGCGGCGTGCCACCCGATCCACACATCGAACTCACATAAGGAATATACGTCGAGCTAAATTGCTCGCTAAAACGAAATACCAAATATCGGTCAGAAACACGCTAGGTGCATAATACCATCCCTGAAGGAACAGATAGCGCTATAGGCTACGAAATTCAAGCACAACTGAGGTGCGATACCCGATCCGAATCTCAAGAGCCATCCTGCTCATATAACATCATCGCTACGCGGAATCTCAACACATAAGAAATTTACCAAGCCGTCTCACAACTCATACGGCGCAATATATATATCATTGCACGAAATAGCTGACGACAAATAACACCCCGACTGCTCTTCCATAAGGAACGCTTGCTGAAATGAACACAACTGGCCTGACATAGGGCCCATATTCACGCTTAAATCCATCCACCGACCTCAAGTCGATCCTGATCGTATCAAACTAGGCCAATAACCTTTCAAAGGCCCATACTAACTTCCCCCTTCTTATAACACACAAGAACAACCGTCATAACCGGAGTACTCATCCACAGTCCACAACTCAGAATCCGAGTGCCCTCCAGGCATCAATTCTCAATTTAACGAAATCACTACAACCTTCATACTTGGTTTAAATCTTTAATCAATCAAGTGACTACATGCCACATTTATACAATCTTCCCGTGGGACACACTCCCACAACCTACCATAACAAATAACTGGGTCTTACCTCCAAACCACCGGCCGCACTAACGCTGAAAAGCGATCAAGAATCATTAACCAGGATGCAAAGCCTTTTTCACAAAACACCGATCTCAGGTGACGCTGAAGACAATACCAACTTACCTTAAACATCGAAACTCCTTTTCTGCTCATCCGAGCTTGTGACATCCTTGTCCACGCCGAACTGTTACCTTGATCTCCACTTCAAATTCCATACCACTCACTGCACCTAACATGCCAACATACGATAGAACACGCTTTCCATCATAGATTCGGAACCACTATTAGGTTAACACTTCATCATATAAAACTTTCCACTTAACTCACTTCAGGAGAACCATGGCAGCACACAGGTGAATTCTCATGACCGTAGAATATGCAAATCTCTAAGTAGTGGTCTAACCCCACCATAACCCTTCCAAGATCCGCCTATACGCAACAGGCCATAACAGTGGAATACCTCTGAATAAAATCAATTACGGCGGCCGACAGGCCTCACACGTACCATCACAAATCACTTGCATAACTTGATCACGCTGAAGGAACTGATCACTAACACCAATATGCCAAATTCAACTATGGCTAATCAATCTACCTTCTTCCAATTTATCCTTGATTGCCTTAGAGATAATACTAACTCCATCCAACACATAACATACTCCATCTGCACTCATCTCGAGTGACCTTGAATCACGAGACCATGCTGTCCCAAATCCCACAAACCACTTCATACCTTCCTTGCGCGCATATTCACACCCTCAACTGATATGCCCATTCTGCTAATCCTATTACGAATCCGAAATCTCTTCTCATTTTCCTCTCAAGTTCTACACTGCAAGTCAAAACATCATAGAACACTCTGTGCCTCTTCTCATAGGCTGCTATCAAGCTCGATTCTAAACCGTATCTATAGGCTCGAAATCATTAGGCATCACACTTTATCTTTTGAATTCACTAGGACCGTTGTTGAGAGCCACCCGCTCTGACTTGGCCCCGAATATAATCAATTCCATAAATCTTCTAGCACATGAATACCCCATTGGTGATGCACCTGGCAGAATCCCTTCCCTTGGAACCCGCATCTTTACAAACACAATCTTGAATCCTTCCCCGAGTCTGAACATGGGCCAATAAGGCCAACGATAGCCCACCTTAAATAATTCCTCTGCTCAAATTACCCCTTATGGTCTTTTCCCATAGCTGAAATAGCCCATCAATATGCTAATAACCAGAAACCTCGCAAGTAATTAACCATGCAACCCCATCATAGGCGGTGGGACTCTCCCACTTAGCTCGAAGCCACTATTACACAACTCTGGAATTTACCAGGATTCTTAATCTCCTATTGACATAACCTTGCGCAATCAACTGCCAACATGCTCGATATCTTACTGTAGAAACCCCCTCTTTATACTCAGAATCATCAACAACATTCGCACGACCGATCCCTTCGCTGTATAACCAATAGAATTCTTCGCAGAAGCTCGCCAACCACGCGATCGCTAACCTGCTCACAGGGATGAACTACCTGTAGAAATCACTCCCGACATCTTCCAGCGCTGCTACACGGGGTACAATTACTACGACATCAATAACTCGTCCAGAGTCCGAGCTCACTCTCCAGCTGCACAAGTCCATTCACCCCTCGTGGACATCCATTAAACGTGCGGCAGCATCTTCCAAACAAGTTATGTTGTATCCTTTTTTATTCAAGCAGCCCCTTCCCGTTATATCAAATCTCCTGCCGCATAATAGCCCATACTTCAAATTAATCCGTAGGCCCAAACCACCAATCACCAAAATCCCCAAATCACTCCAAACTCTTATCAAGGTGTATAGTTATCCTACCACAATGCCCATATGCAACTCCACCACTCTCCCACTTTGGCAGAACTCATCCCTTTAATCGACTACTCGACCCTTGGCCCCTTATACGCGGCCTTCTAGAAATCTTTTGCCACCGCCTGACACTTCCCACATGTCTATCCTCATCCTTTGCTGCTCAGTTGTTGCCTTAAATAAAATCTATCTTCGTGGCACTTGAACCACCATTGCTGCTAACTTTACGCCTTGCGAAAGATCATCTTTCTCATACCGTCGACATTAGAAACACCGATTCAATCCTGAACTACCGCACCCTGCGATATCTGACAGCCGCATTTTCAATACTATTTAACAATAGCTTGCCCCAAAGGCGAATTGTAGAAGGTCATAACACCGGCGAGCTTAGTACGCTCAATAAGGACAATGACACCTCATCATAGAAGAAAAACTCCACCACGCTCACAAATACCGAGTCTCATTCCTCTACCATCCCGAATCTGCACATTCTTAGTTCGATTGCCTTTCCCCCGCAGGAAGTAAAATACTGAATGTCTGAATCATGCACTGAGTAAACTTCCCTTCAACTCATTCACTACCCCGATACGTGGGCAAACATCCTACCATCATATCACTACTGCGGAACAATAGTTTATAGCATAATGGCAACTTGTGCCTAGCCTTGGAGCCCTCAAAAGTACCGCTACTGGGCTGAAACAATAAAATATCCTTCTACAAGGCGACGATAATAATCCGATTAGCTATACCGGGAGAAACATCCCGTATCACATCTGTAGCACCATCACGGTTCTTCAATTCACGATTTATAACAAGCGGTTCGCGTCGCGTAAGATTGAGTAGGAAGGAAACAAAGGCATAAGCCCCACAGGAATCAAATCGCACGATGAGGAATCAAGAAGGGAAGTACTCCTAACAGCCCTGCAGCCTCCCGAGGATAAGTACAGACGTCTCCGTACCGATCCGCGAGACTCTACTAGACTTGCTCATGACTCGTGAGACCTAAGGGAACCTAGTGCTCTGATACCATGTTGTCACGATCCAAAATCCACTAAGGGTCGTGATGGCGCCGGACACTGCTGTCAGGCAAGCCAACCAAATTACTTAATTAAATTCTCATTTTAATACTTTTGAAATCTAGGATTTTCCTTCAAATTTAGCAATTTAAAAGATAATTGTCTCAAATCAAATTTAAATGATAAGCAGTTAATACAAAGTACTTCAAACCATCCCAGAACCCGGTGTCACAAGTGCATGAGCAATTTCTAAGAAAAATAAAATAAAGTACAACAACTGTCCGGACACT
The DNA here is from genome assembly GCF_001879085.1 of Nicotiana attenuata. NCBI lineage: Eukaryota > Viridiplantae > Streptophyta > Magnoliopsida > Solanales > Solanaceae > Nicotiana > Nicotiana attenuata. The sequence continues at coordinate 197,842 of NW_017672354.1, forward strand.
ATATTGGACAGAAAATAAATACAGATAATTGAAAGAGACTCTGCTGACTGCGGGTCGCCTCGAGAAGTGCAGCTCACCTAAGTCTCTGTATCCACCATGCTGCTACGTCCAGTAGGCCACTGGAGTTACATATACCTGTGCAACAAAAATGCACAGAAGTGTATTATGAGTACGAAAACAACGTGTACTCAATGAGTATCCCGTCTAATCTCGAAGAAGTAGAGACGAGATGGTCAACTTCGACACTTACTAGTGGTCCAATAATAATATGGTGAAGATCTGAGGAAAACATGGATTTATCAAGCAATTACAACTCATAGAGCAAGAAAACAGGTAACACCTTCTCAAATAATAAGGAAATTCCAA
>NW_017672355.1:0-23999 GCF_001879085.1 Nicotiana attenuata
TCATTGGTTTTACTGTTTTATCTAGTTTTACTGCTTGAGATAGCATTACTTGTGCCTTTACGGGATTTTATGTTCTCAGTCGTTATTTATTTTTTTATTACTCACTGGGTCGGAGTACTCACATTACTTCCTGCACCATGTGTGCAGAGACAGGCACCGCTGAGTTCGTACCTGAGCGCTGATTTCCTTCCAGACCAGGCGGACCGGGAGAGACGAGGTAGCTGTCGACGTCCACAGCCCCGTTTCTTCCTTATCTTCTGCTATTTTATTCATCTTCAGACTATGTTTTCCAGACTTGTAGTATTTCATAGAAACTCTATAGCAGCTCATGACTTGTGACACCCCGATCATCGGGATGAGTTTGGGATGGTTGTTCCCCGTTATGTTACGTTTATTTCCGCACGTATGATTAATCAGTAACTATGATTAAACCTGTTTATGCTAAGAAAATGTTAAAAGCAAATGTAGATTGTTTCTGTTGGCTGGCCTTGTCTTCACGAGAGGCGCCATCACGACCCGGTGGGAATTGGGTCGTGACAAGTTGGTATCAGAGCCTAGGTTACTAGGTCTCACGAGTCATGAGCAGGTTTAGTAGAGTCTCGCGGATCGGTACGGAGACGTCTGTATTTATCCTCGAGAGGCTGCAGAACCTTAGGAAAACTTCACATTCTTGAAATTCTTGTCGTGCGACTTTGTTGATCCAAGAACTAAAATTCTGTATCCTATCCTCTCGCAGATGGCGAGGACCCGCGCTACAGGACGAAGCGGACGACCACCGGTACCACCTACTGAGGGCACTAGAGGCCGCGGACGCGGTCGTGGTCGTGGTAGGGGCAGAGCCGCGAGGGCAACACCTGTTGCTCCACCAGTTGCTCCGGCTCAGGATCAGGCCCCAGCTGCAGACATTCCAGCAGCACCTGTTCAGGCACCGGCAGTTCCCATTGTGATTTCGGGTCTCCAGGAGACCTTGGCTCAGATACTATCAGTTTGCACCGGCTTAGCTCAGGTGGTTTCAGCCACTACTACAGCAGCTACTTCTCAGGCAGGGGGAGGCAGTCAGACCCCCGCTGCTCGCACACCGGAGCAGGTGGTGCAGGGTTTACAGACACCGGGAGCAGCACCAGCTCACCAGTCGCACCAGTTCAGGACTTTGTAGTCCCAGTTATGCCAGACGATGAGCAGCGTCGTCTTGAGAGGTTCAGTAGGCTCCAGCCTCCATTTTTCAGTGGTGCTCAGGGCGAGGATGCCCAGGGATTTCTGGACAAGTGTCAGCGTATGCTTCGGACAGCAGGGATTTTGGAGACCAGCGGGGTAGCATTCACCGCATTTCAGTTCACTGGGGCTGCCTTCACATGGTGGGAGTCGTATGAGCGGCGTAGGCCGGCAGGTGCAGCGCCTTTGTCATGGCAGGAGTTCTCCACTATCTTCCAGGAGTTCTCCACTATCTTCAGAGAGAGGAGCTGCGTAGGCAGTTCGAGTGGCTTCGGCAGGGGGACATGACTGTGACCCAGTATGAGGCGAGATTTTCTGAGTTGGCCCGTCATGCCTCGTGGATAGTTCCGACCGACAGAGAGAGGATCAAGAGGTTTGTGGATGGACTTAACTATCACCTTCGTGTTCTGATGACTCGAGAGAGAGTTCTGGGTATTTCCTTTGAGGATGCAGTTGATATTGCTCGTGATATTGAGATGGCTCGCCGTCAGGACAGAGATGAGAGGGAGGCCAAGAGGCCTCGAGGTTCTGGTAGCTTCAGTGGTGCTCCGTCTAGGGGTCAGTTCCAGCAAGCAGAGGTCGTTCATTTAGGCCTCCTCAGTCAGCTCGCTCTGAGTATCGTGGGTCATCTTCCGGCCGAGGTCATCAGGGTTATCAGCAGAGCCAGCCATCTCTCAGCTCTCTTCCAGCTCAAGGTTCATCACGAGCTCCATCAGTTCAGGGTTCCTCCAGACCGAGTGCGTCAGCCAGTCACTCTGATGTGCGGGGTTCCCTTCAGTCCCATTCTCCAGCACCCAGGAGCTGTTATGAGTGCGGGGAGGTTGGGCACATGTGGAGGCATTGTCCTCGGCGCCGTGGTAGTCAGTCTCAGCAGAGGGGTCAGCCCTCGTCTTCTGGCCCATCCTCTTCAGCACCCGCCCCGCCCGCTAGGGGTGAGAGTCAGGCAGCTAGGGGTCGCCCCAGAGGGGGAGGCCGATCGGGCGGTGGCCAGGCACGTTTCTATGCTCTCCCAGACAGGAGAGACACTATTGCATCAGATGCTGTTATCACAGGTACTATCTCAGTCTGCCACAGGGATGCCTCTGTCTCATTTGATCCCGGTTCTACCTATTCCTATGTGTCTTAATATTTTGCTCATCACCTGGGTACGATCCGTGGGTGTCTTGCTTTACCTGTGCATGTATCTACCCCGGTGGGTGATACTATTATTGTAGACCATGTGTATCGGTCTTGTCTAGTGACTATTGGGGGTCTGGAGACCCGAGTTGATCTGTTGCTGTTGAGCATGGTTGATTTCAACGTTATTGTGGGCATGGATTGGTTATCTCCGTGCCATGCTATTCTGGAATGTCATGCTAAGACAGTTACGTTGGCTATACCGGGTGTTCCGAGGATTGAGTGGCGTGGTATGACTGACTATGTTCCTAGCAGGGTGATCTCTTTCCTAAAGGCCCAGCGGATGGTTGGGAAGGGTTGTCTATCGTATTTGGCGTTTGTGAGAGATGTTGGAGCTGAGACCCCTAGTCTTGATTCTGTTCCCGTTGTGAGGGACTTCCCTGATATGTTTCCAGCAGACCTTCCGGGCATGCCGCTGGACAGGGACATTGATTTTGGTATTGATCTGGTGCTGGGCACTCAGCCCATTTCTATTCCTCCATATCGCATGGCACCAGCAGAGTTGAAAGAACTAAAGGATCAGCTTCAGGAGCTCCTGGATAAGGGGTTCATTCGTCCGAGTGTGTCACCGTGGGGTGCACCGGTCTTGTTTGTGAAGAAAAAGGATGGCACAATGAGAATGTGCATTGACTACAGGCAATTGAATAAGGTGACAGTGAAGAACAAGTATCCCCTACCCCGTATTGATGATTTGTTTGACCAGCTCCAGGGGGCAAGGGTATTCTCCAAGATTGACCTCCGTTCAGGCTATCACCAGCTGAAGATTAGGGATTCAGATATTATGAAGACTGCTTTCCGGACGAGATATGGGCACTATGAGTTTCTAGTTATGTCCTTTGGGTTGACTAATGCCCCAGCAGCATTCATGCACTTGATGAACAGTGTATTTCGGCCGTATCTGGATTCATTTGTGATTGTTTTTATTGATGACATCCTGGTTTACTCGCGTAGCCAGGAGGAGCACGCACATCATTTGAGAGTGGTATTACAGAGATTGAGGGAGGAGAAGCTTTACGCAAAGTTCTCCAAGTGTGAGTTCTGGCTTGGTTCTGTGGTTTTCCTGGGACACGTGGTGTCCAGCGATGGTATTCAGGTTGATCCAAAGAAGATAGAGGCGGTACAGAGTTGGCCTAGACCGTCCTCAGCCACGGAGATTCGGAGTTTCCTCGGTTTAGCGGGTTATTATCGCCGGTTCGTCCAGGGTTTTTCATCTGTTGCTTCACCCTTGACCAAGTTGACTCAGAAGGGTGCACCATTTGTGTGGTCTGATGAGTGTGAGGAGAGCTTTCAAAAGCTCAAGACAGCTTCGACCACGGCTCCAGTGTTGGTATTGCCATCAGCTTCAGGTTCTTACACTGTGTATTGTGATGCTTCGAGAGTTGGGATCGGATGTGTGTTGATGCAGGAGGGTAGAGTTACTGCATATGCTTCTCGTCAGTTGAAGCCCCATGAGAAGAACTACCATGTTCATGATTTGGAGTTAGCTGCTATAGTTCATGCTTTGAAGATTTGGAGGCACTACTTATATGGTGTATCTTGTGAGGTATTCACCGATCATCGCAGCCTTCAGCACCTGTTCAAGCAAAAGGATCTTAATTTGAGACAGCGGAGGTGGTTGGAGTTACTCAAGGACTATGATATTACTATTTTGTACCACCCGGGGAAGGCCAATATGGTGGCCGATGCTTTGAGCTGGAAGGCGGTCAGTATAGGTAGTTTGGCATACATTCCAGTTAGGGAGAGGCCCTTTGCAGTTGATGTCCAGGCTTTGGCCAATCAGATGGTGAGGTTAGATATTTCGGAGCCTAGTCGGGTGTTGGCTTGTATGGTTTCTCGGTCTTCCTTGTATGACCGTATTAGAGAGCGCCAGTATAATGACCCGCATTTGCTTGTCCTTAAGGACAGGGTTCAGCACGATGATGCCAGGGATGTGTCTATTGATGATGCTGGTGTGTTGAGGATGCAGGGCCGGATTTGTGTGCCCAATGTGGATGGGCTACGGGAGTTGATATTAGAGGAGGCCCACAGCTCGCGGTATTCCATTCATCCGGGTGCCGCGAAGATGTACCAGGATTTGAGGCAGCATTACTGGTGGAGGAGAATGAAGAAAGATATTGTGAGTTATATAGCTCGATATCTCAACTGTCAGCAGGTCAAATATGAGCATCAGAGGCTCGGTGGTGTACTTCAGCGGATGGATATTCCGGAGTGGAAATGGGAGAGGATTACTATGGATTTTGTGAGTGGTCTCCCTCGTACCTCGAGAAAGTTTGATTCGATTTGGGTGATTGTGGATCGGCTGACCAAGTCCGCGCACTTCATTCCGGTGTGTACTACCTATTCTTCGGAGCGGCTGGCAGAGATTTTCATCCGGGAGATTGTACGGCTGCATGGGGTCCCAGTTTCTATCATCTCAGATAGGGGTACTCAGTTTACTTCCCAGTTTTGGAGGACTTTTCAGCGAGAGTTGGGTACACAGGTAGAGTTGAGTACCGCATTTCATCCTCATACGGACGGGCAGTCCGAGCGTACCATTCAGATATTGGAGAACATGTTGCGTGCCTGTGTTATTGATTTTGGAGGTTCTTGGGCTGAGTTCTTGCCACTTGCAGAGTTTGCTTACAACAACAGCTATCAGTCCAGTATTCAGATGGCGTCGTGTGAGGCCTTATATGGGAGACAGTGTAGATCTCCGGTTGGATGGTTTGAGCCCGGCGAGGCTAGACTGTTGGGGACAGAGTTGGTTCAGGATGCCTTAGAGAAGGTGAAAGTGATCCGGGAGAGACTTCGTACAGCTCAGTCGCGTCAGAAGAGTTATGCGAACCGGAAGGTTCGAGACGTATCCTACATGGTGGGCGAGAAGGTCTTGTTGAAGGTTTCGCCTATGAAGGGCGTTATGAGATTTGGAAAGAAAGGAAAGTTGAGTCCACGGTTCATTGGTCCTTTTGAGATACCTAGGAGAGTTGGGGAGGTGGCCTACATGCTTGCTTTGCCACCCAGCTTGTCGGGAGTTCACCCGGTATTTCATGTTTCTATGCTCCGGAAGTATGTTGGAGACTCGGCCCATGTGTTAGACTTCAGCACGGTTCAGTTGGATGATGACTTGACTTATGATGTGGAGCCAGTGGCTATTTTGGGTCGTTAGGTTCGAAAGTTGAGATCAAAGGATATAGCTTCGGTGAAGGTGCAGTGGAGAGGTCGGCCCGTAGAGGAGGCTACTTGGGAGACCGAGCGGGAGATGCGGAGCAGATATCCTCACTTGTTTGAGACTCCAGGTATGCTCCTAGACCCGCTCGAGGACGAGCGTTTGTTTTAGTTGGGGAGGATGTGACGACCCGGCCCGTCGTCACGTGAGTTACTGCCCCGTTTACCCCATATTATGTTTCTCTATGCTTCACTATCGGTATTTGAGGTAATCCAGTTGGATTGGTTTGGTTTTGGTAGGAAATGAGACATTTAGTCTCTTTAAGGAAAGCTTGTTTTGGAAAAGTCAACCGGAAGTTTACTGGTTAGTTAGAGGGCTCGGATGTGATTTCTGGAGATTCGGTTAGCTTCGGGGGATGATTTGTGACTTAGGAGCATGATCGGAATTGGTTTTGGAGGTCCGGTGTAGAATTAGGCTTGAATTGACGAAGTTAGTATTTTTGGCAAATTCCGGTTGGTAGGTGAGATTTTGATCCGAGGGTCGGAATGGGATTCCGAGAGTTGCAGTAGCTCTGTTAGGTGATTTTGGATGTGTGCGCAAAATTTCAGGTCATTCGGAGATGTTTTGGTCGGGTTTTTGATCGAATGCGTAATAAGGAAGTTTTGAAGAAACTTAGGCTTGAATTCGATATGATTTAATGGTTTTAGCGTTGTTTGACGAGTTTTGAGGATTGGAACAAGTTTGAATAATGTTTTAAGATGTGTTGGTAACCTTGGTTGAGGTCCCGCGGGCCTCGGGGTGATTTCGGGTGGCTAACGGAAGGAATTTGAAGTTGGAAAATTGCAGGTTTTTGGTTGCAGCAGGTGTTTCCGCATCTGCGGAAAGGAGATCGCAGATGCGGTCTCGCAGAAGCGAGCCAGGCCTCGCAGAAGCGGAAATAGGAGCCCAGGTCAGGTTCCGCAGAAGCCGGACATTGGGTCGCTTAAGCGGTCCCGCAGATGCGAAGTTGGATTGCAGAAGCGGAAAGTCGCCTTAAATGAAAGGTCCGCAGGAGCGGACATTGACCGCATAAGCGGAAGGCGCAAAAGCGGGAATTTATCCGCAGAAGCGGAAATAACTGGCAGGTTAAGTGAGAACATCTTCTTCGCGAATTTTTGAAAGAGTAACATTTTGGACTCCGAACCTTGAGAGCTTTGAGGCGATTTTGAAGAGGGATTCGATGGCTATTATCAGGTATGAACTCTTGGACTTAGAGCTTGATTTTATGGTGTGTAAACATGAATTTGGACTGAATAATCAAGGAATCAATGGTCAAAAATGGTGGTTTAGGGCTTGAATTTAAGAGAGTTTAAAATAGGGATTTGAGGGGTCAAATGGACCCCGATTTTGATGATTTTGATATGTATAGACTCGTGGCGAGACGAGGAATCCGGAGATGTGAATTTCGTAATTTTTCGAGAAGTGGGCCCGGGGCTCGGGTTTTGCCAACTTCGTGATTTTGATATTTTTCGAGTCTTTTCGATTGGGTTATGACCCATTAGCCTATTGTGATGTATTTCTTGTGGTTTTGATCAGATTCGACGCGCGAGGAGGTCGATTCGAGGGGAAAAGGCATAGCGAGTTAGACTTTGACCGGCTAGAGGTGAGTAATGATTTTAAATGATGTTCTAAGGGTTTGAAAAACCCGGATTTGCACAACTTGGTGCTATGTTGAGATGAGACACGTGTTCCATGACGAGCGCGGGGTCATTTACTAATGGGGACTGTTACTTGGTCCAGTCCGGATGATATTTTACCGTGTATTAGCAATGACTTGTTGTTTTTCACTATGATTTGGGCTTATTGCCATAATTGGGGCTTATTGCCGACTGTTTGAACTCTTTATGAACTATCATCACTGTTTGAAATATTATTTGAACTCAGTCCATGTGATTTACACCGTTTCTTGAACTCAGCCATATTTACTCAAACTTGGAGTTTTAAACTGATATTTGAGCTATTGTTTGAGCTGAGTATTATTGCTTAACTGTTGCTGTCATGACCCGGATTTTCCACCATCGGGATCCTGATGGCGCCTACTCGTGGTAGCTAGGCAAGCCAAATTATTTACCTTTCATTAATAAATAAATCTGTTAACAATCCATAGCATCAATAAGAAACATGGTATTTAATAATAATAATAGCGGAAGTCTAATTTATAAGTCTGAATCAAAACGCGGAATAGTCAACAATAGCCTCTACCCAAGATTTGGTGTCACATTACTCACGAACCACTAAGAATAAACTAATTACAAAGGTCTGAAAGAAATATAACAGCTGTCTGTCTCGAAAACAATGAGGCAACAGTCAAAGAAAAACATACAGAAGAGACGCCGGGCCTGCGGATGCCTGTAAGGCTACCTCAGTCTCGTGAATAGGAAAGTCTGCTCCCGAACTACTGCTGTTGCTGCTCCTCAAAACCTGGACCTGTGCAAAAATGCACAGAAGTGTAGCATCAGCACAACCGACCCCATGTGCTGGTAAGTGTCTAGCCTAACCCCGGCGAAGTAGTGACGAGTCTAGACTGGACATCACATAAACCTGTGCAGTTATAACTATACAGCGGGAATCGAATACCAAGTAATTAACAACATGGGAGGGGAGACATGCTAAGGGGAGATACAATATTAACAGCAATCCAGAGTAACAACTAAAACAGCTTAGGTTCAGAATGAACAAAGAATCAATACTCCAGTACAAACACATAGCCTCAATAACTGTTGCGGCGTGCAACCCGCTCCATAATTACTATTGTTGCGGCGTGCAACCCGCTCCACAAATACCACTATTGCTGCGTGCAACCCGACCCATATCATTTATCATGTATCATTGTTGCGGCGCGCAACCCGATCCTCACCTTTTACTGTTGCGGCGTGCAACCCGATCCTCAATATCATTGTTGCGGCGCACAACCCGATCCCCAGTATCATTTAACAGTCCGACTCCCAAACAACAGTCACAATTAAGGGGCATAAAAATAAGTAAATATTGACAAACATCCCGGCAAGGGAATAACCAACAACGCTTTCTTCCCTTCTTACTTTTCTTATCTTAGAGTTCACTCTACTATTTTGAGCCAACGCTCCAAAGAAACAAGTCATTTCGTATAATTTCAATATTCGTATCACAATTCGAGCCTATGCTCCCAGGAATCAAATGATCATATTACCGTTCACATGTTATTCACAACATATAGAAATCCTCCAATAAACACGGAGTTCACAACCAAGTCATGATAATCACGTTATAAGGACTCACGGTCATGCTACACACCAATGTATAGATACCCATCACCATGCCTATACATCGTACTCGATCACATAGCAATTAGCAACAAGACTCAACTCCTATTCCCTCAAGCTAGGGTTAAACCAAACACTAACCTCAAAGCCTTGAAATCCACTTAATCCTCAACTATTGCTTTACCTCGCGGTTCCACCTCCAATTCGCTCGAATCTAATCACACATTGCTCAATTACTTTAATAAACATTATATGAATCAATTTGAATGCATAAAAAAATGAGTTTCCCAAGTTTTTTCTAAAAATTCCAAAATCGCCCCCGGGCCCACGTGGTCAAAACTCGAGGTTCGAACCAAAATCCGGTTACCCATTCCCCTACGAGTTCAAATATATAATTTGTTTTGAAATCGGACCTCAAATCGAGGTCCAACTCCCCAATTTATAAAAAACCTAGGTTCTACTCAAAAATCCCAATTTCACCCATGAAAATCTTTGATTTCAAGTGGAAAATATGTTTAATGATGTTAAAAGTTGAAAGAATTGAGTAAAAATCAACTTACAAATGATTTGGGATGAAGTTTGCTCTTGAAAAATCGCCTATGGTGTTTGGGTTTTGAAAGAATGGTGAAAAGTGATGAAAATTCGACTAAGTATAAAATTTGCTGGGCCTCGGATATGGGAATTGCGAGCCTTGGTTCGCATTTGCAAACAAGACAGGGCTGGGAATTGCGATCCTTGGTTCGCATTTGCGAACCCTGGGCCTACAGGCGGGGTTTCGCATTTTCGAAAGAGGCATCGCATTTGCGAACCTCCTCCCTTCGCATTTGCGAGCCTACCCATCGCATTTGCGACAGTGCCCCATTTTCTCCAGACTTCGCAATTGCGAAGCTGTGCTCGCATTTGCGAGCTCGCAATTGCGAGTCTTCCCTTCGCATTTGCAAAAATTGCAGAAGCTAGCATACCAGATTTTTAAAACATGAGAAATGCAATCCGATGCCTATCCAAAACTCACCCGAGCCCTCGGGGCTCCAAACCACACATGCACACAACCTCAAAAACATCCTACGGACTTACTCGCGCGATCATATCACCAAAATAACATCATATACATAGAATCAAGCCTCAAAACTCATGATTTTCTTTGAAATGTTCATAAAACCTCAAATTTCCATTTCGAGTCCGAAACACGTCAAACAACGTCCGATTTCGACCAAACTTTACAGAAAGCGCTTAACACATATTTAAGACTTGTAACGGGCGTCGGAACCAAAATACGAGCCCAATACCATAGTATTTTAATCAATTTTCATTTCCATTTTCCTTAATAATTTCAGAAAAACAATTTCACGGAAAAATTCATATCTCGGGCTCTAGACCTTGGAATTCGATTCCGGGCACATGCCCGAGTCCCATATTTTTCTACGGACCTTCCGGGACCGTCCAATCTCGGGTCCGGGTCCGTTTACCAAAAATATTAACCAAAGTCAAATATAATCATATTAGTATCAACATTCTTCAAAGTTTTCGTAGAATTCACATATTTCAACATAAAAGCTTTCCGGCTATGCGCTCGGAATGCGCACACAAATCGAGGCAAGTAAAAAAATGAGGATTTAAGGCCTCAAAAGCACGGAATGGATGAGGAAATAGGTGATGACCCTTTGGGTCGTCACAGTTGCCCGAGGGGCTGCTGACTATTTCTGAACTGATTGAGGCCGAGGGAATTATGTGAGGGCATGATGAGTGAGGTGAGGAGGCTCTCAGGCCTCGTATTGGTACTGTTCAGGCTTTCAGGCCTTGTTGATAGCGCTTGGGCTGTAGGAGCCCCTCCGGAGTCTGCACACCCATAGTGAGCGCGGGTACCCATCTAGAGTGATTAAATATTGAACAGTGGTAACAATGACACTGTTATACGCGTTTAGTCAGGTAACAATGACTGACCAGTCAGGTAACAATGTCTGACCAGTGGTAACAATGGCACTGTAACACGTGTTTGGTCAGGTAACAATGGCTGACCGGTCAGGTAACAATGGCTGACTTACTGGTTGAGTATGATTGATTTTTTTAACTGTTTTCAAAGGATTTCCTTACTATATTTCACTGGTTTCTACTGTTTTTTTTTCTGATGTTGCTGCTTGAGATAGCATTATTTGTGCCCTTGTGGGATTTTATGTTCTTAGTCGTTATTTATTTTTATTACTCACTGGGTCGGAGTACTCACATTACTTCCTGCACCATGTGTGCAGAGACAGGCACAGCTGAGTTCGTACCTGAGCGCTGATTTCCTTCCAGACCAGGCGGACTAGGAAGGACGAGGTAGCTGTCGACGTCCACAGCCCCGTTTCTTCCTTACCTTCTGCATATTTTATTCATCTTCAGACTATGTTTCCAGACTTGTAGTATTTTCATCAACTCTGTAGTAGCTCGTGACTTGTGACACCTCGATCATCGGGCTGAGTTTGGGATGGTTTTTCCCCGTTATGTTACGTTTATTTCCGTACTTATGATTAATCAGTATCTATGGTTCAAACCTGTTATGTTAAGAAATTGTCAAAAGCAGTGTTGATTGTTCTGTTGGCTGGCCTTGTCTTCACGAGAGGCACCATCACGACCGGGTGGGAATTGGGTCGTGACAGAAATGAACCAACGTAGTAAATTTACTTTGAAAACTAATTCACCAGAGTAATAGTTTCAGGATAAGAATTCAAGGAACAACGGCAAGTCAATAACTCAATGTGAATAACCCGATCCTCAAAACTCAGTGGAACCCGAAATATAAATTATCAAAGTCTTGAACAAATGAACTAGGGTCTTATCAGAGAGGAATACATAAGCACATATATTGATGGGGCGCACATCCCAATCCTACCAATCCTCCCTTATTACTCCGTAATAATTACAATAAGAGTAAATAGTATATATATAATGCGGCGCGCAACCCGATCCCACCAATCTTCCGTTATTCCTCTGTAACAATTACAATAAAAGTAAATAATATATATATATATATATATATGTTGCGGCGCGTAACCCGGTCCCACCAGTCCACCCTTATTGCTCCTCAATATATCACCCTTATTTCTCCTTTTGCGGCGTGCAACCCGATCCCACCTGTCCACCCTTTTTACTCCTATTGCAGCGTACAATCCGATCCCACCAGACAATATCAATTCTCCCTTATTCCTCCTCAATATATCACCCTTATTCCTCCTGTTGTGGTGTGCAACTCGATCTCACTAGAAAAAAGCTTAAGTCAACAACAACAACTCAATTACGAGAATTGCTACTACCAAGAGTATGAGTACACGATAACAAGAGAATCACGTAAAAATCAAAGGAATACAACAACCTTTACAAAAACAACAAGACATGTAAGGCACGTGATAACTACACAGGTAATCACAACAATTTAGACAAGTAGCATATATGCACAGAGTCATAGAGGAACTCACAATTAAGAAGTAACAAAACAACAAGAAAGGCAATAACTTCAACTAAGGCAAATAAGGCCAAACAACGAGCAAGAGATAAATAAATGCTAACAACATCATATAGAGCATGTAAGTGTAGCCTAGCAACAAGATACCACATATTATGACAATTTGATCAAAGGCATGAAAAAGAAAAGACTAGACAATCTAACTGGTCAACACTACATATAAACTGTGTACCCGCTCGTCACCTGCGTACACAGCTTTCACAAATCAAGATAGCATAATTGACTCAATTCCTAAGGAGTGGTTTCCCCCACACAAGGTTAGGCAAGATACTTATCTCAATTCGGCCAACTCAATACTCAATTTAGCTTTTCCTTACCAATTCACCATCGCTCGGCCCAATCTAGCCAAAAAAGACTTAGGGGTCGTTTGGTAGGAGGTATTAGAAAAAATAATGCAAGCATTAGATCTATGCATTATTAATACCTTGTTTGGTACATTTTTTCAACCTGTGTATAACTAATACTTGTATTAGTTATACATCATACTTGGTATTATCCTATGTATAAGTAATGCATGGAAAACCATGGCATTAGTAATACCAAGGCTATTAATGCATGCATTAGTATGGCTAAAGACAAAATTGTCTTTAAAGTCCCTTAAAGCTAGAGAATATGGAGGGCATTTTTATAAACAACTATTTTTCTAAAATTTAATACACCACACCAAACAGTAGGTAAGAAATATATCTGCATAACTAATGCTTGCGTTAATAACTCATGCATTACTAATCCATGCATTACTAATACACCTTATTCCACACTATTCTTATACACCCTACCAAACGACCACTTAAATACATCAAACATTGCAAGAGAAAATAATTTCAATTAACAAAGCTATGATCCTTATACAATTTGGAAAAAGTCAACTCCCCGGGCCCGCACCTCGAAACCCGACAAAATTTACAAAACCCGAATTCCCATTCAATTACGAGTCCAACCGAACCAGTTTCACTCAAATCCGACTCCGAATTGATAATCAAAACTCAAAAATTTACTTTATGAAATTTTAGGCAAAACCCCCAAATTTCACTTTGAAATCATCAATCAAATGCCTTAAACGAAGATGGATTTATGAAATATAACCAAAATCGAGTATAGAATACTTACACCAATCCATATAGTGAAAAGCACCTTCGAAAATTGTCCAAATCCGAGCTCCCCAACTCAAAATATGATCGACCAAATGAACAAACTTTTGATATTAAGTATTTTTGCTCAGTTGTTCTTCCTCGTTTTGCATATCAAACGATCTCGAAACTCGTTTTTGATGCCTCCGATGGATTCCTTGTGAAATTTCAGTCAAGTTAGGCTTTTGAATCACTCCATTTGACCTTATAATGAAGGAGATATGTTAGTTTCAATATTTGAAAATAGTGCAAATTTTTAAATACAAACTCAGTGGCAATTTCGTAATTAATCGGAAAAAATCTGGCAGTCCAAATCTTAGCAAAATGAACATAAAATCCTCATACAATGTCTAAATTTGATGATTCTTTTTGCTATGGCTCCTTAATTACGATACGGATCTAATGCTTCAATCAAAACAGAAATCGGAGCTCATTTGTTTAATGTGGTACCATTTTTGCTGGAAGAAACGACGTCGAAACATAAGAAAAACGAGCGCAACACAACCCAAACCTATCCGAAACTCACCCGAGCCCCTCGGGACCTGGTACGAACATACCAACAAGTCCCATAACAAAGCACGGACCTACTCGAGGTCTTAAATCACGCATAACAACATCGAAACAACGAAACACACCTCAAATCAAACTTAATGGATTTTTAAACTTTTGACTTCCAAAAACTCGCGACGAAACATATCATATCAACTCGGAATGAACTCAAATTTTGCACACAAGTCCTAATACATCATACAGAGCTACTTGTGCCCCCAAACTATCGAGCAAAGTGAAAATTCTCAAAACGACCGGTCGGGTCGTTACATTCTCCTCCACCTAAACATACGTTCATCCTCGAACGTGCCCGAAGTCGTTCCAAAGCCATCAACCACTGCATGAGCCCACCATACATACACCCGGGGGTGATTCCCCATCACCCAAACCTATGTAGGACTGACACTGCAACTTAACTGAAGGTCTCACCTCATCCTTAGTCCATAACCTTAGGACAGAACCCAAACCTCAACATCTGAAATTCATCATAGGACCCGAATCTCGCATCATCTCACTGTATAAACTTGAACAAGCCAAATCGAGCCATAATTCCAACCCAGGGTACAAACACACAATGTTCCACATTAACTCAAATGCTCGTAGCAATAACTTTTGACCACCATAGTTGCCCAAATAACATTCTGGACGTCGGCAATACACTTCGAATTGAATATAACCTTGTTCCGGACCTCCACAATGCTGCCTATGATAAAGAAACATTCGGGGACTCATAATCGCCCATGAAGTCAACAAATCATGAAACTCTCTCGTTCGTCAAGGGCCATTGCCCAAATCTTAGCAGAAACAGCCTCATACTTCACTCCTCACCCCCAATACGATAGTACGAATCCCAGGTCTAAGAACCTTATCTCAGCCAATACAAGTAGTCCAACTAACAACTCAACACGGAACCACACGGATTCTCACGCCACACAGCTCGTGCACCAACTCAGCAATAACTAAGTTATGCAGTACAAATAGAAGGAAAGCAAGGTATAAGGATTATCTAACAAGTACAACATGTGTAACAACAAAAGTACAGTTTCATTAATCATCACACAGAGGAAAACAAAACACCAAATAAACACAAGGAATGGGTATCCTACATAACATTCGTTGCGGCGTGAAGCGCGCTCCCAGATACTCATCAAGCCAAAGTGCTTGGATTCACTGATCACACGAATACTGATATCAAACACAGTAGAGTGGATAAGTATAACTGTGGGAAAAATGAACAGAATTAATAAAACATGGAAGATATCAAGCACAACTAAGGTGCAATGAACCAATCAACATCACGAGGGCCATTTCGCCCACATCGCCATAATGCCTGAATGGAATTACAATATGCGTGGAGAATAATCATAAAACCTCATAGCCCATCACAACATAAGAGAGTAGCACCTAACATATACCATGGGTACAAATAATATCCATTCTGCCCGGTAAAATATCGGTGATAACAATCTCACAAGAGCACTTAAACTTGACATGTATAAAATACATATTCTTGTTGAGCTTTCAATCAACCCCCAACAGAATCCCGATCCTTCCCAATTAGGTAAATATCCTTCCAAAAGTTCATGGCAACCTATCGATAATGTATGCTATCAGTTATCCCATTCTCACGTGCCTTCACAATCTACAAACAAGAAATAGCCCGCATATGGGGACATCCAGCCCCCCAAAAACCTTAGGAATACCAAAGTTTCCATACTCAAACTCAACTACGCAAATCAAATGGCTGATACATCGCTCACACCCCATCATCTTATTGAAGCACCCATATAGATTTTCCGGCCACGTAACAAAACCTGAACCTCAAAAGCCTCAAGACACAGTAATCACCATGCCACTAGCCACACATCTACAACCCAAAACTCAAGGTCCTTTCGAAAATGCACGCTCTTCACATATGCTATCCAATAATGCCAACATTCTATTAAATTCTGATATCCATCCAGGAGAAAACCATAATGTACAACATTTTCCTTGTACCCATAGCAGACAACCGACTCAAGCCGTGGCCAACACCATCGAGAACTCTCTGAGATTCGCCCGCACGCAACTAAGCCATCAGGACTGCACCTCCCCACTCAACCGAGTCACACAAACCATCCAATCCAAGAGTACTGCCACAAATGCCAGTAGAGAATTCCCATTCAAAAGGACCAATTACCTCCATTGCTATGCTGACCCAACACCACAGAGCTGACCCATTTCTTCGGATACTCTTTGTCTTTCCGCTAGGTTAATACTTCTCCCCGTCGATGTGCAATGGTTCCGATCAAAACCCAAGTGCAGATAATCCTAGTACGAACCACGTATCCTAGAAGCTCATAAAGCATTTCATTTGAAGCACCCCGTTCTGCCGCAAACACGATTGCCCATGCTAAATAGACCTTCTGCAAATTTGGAGTTATTTCTTCGACTCCCTTGGTACTGAAATGTAGATTCATTAATGACGCAGAAACACCGTAAGCCCCAATATCATCCCAGGCAAGATCTCAGGCCTTAGTCATATACAAATTTCAGAAACCTTCCAATACCGCATATATACATACCTCAGGCCATAACTAATGTAAATCTGACTCTGCAATCTGAATGTCGCTAGTGGACTCCTCCACTTGGTGCGAAGCCATAGAAAAACAACATTTGATGATCCGCAAAACTAACCTTCACAGCTCGCACAACATCGATTACAAGGTACTCCAATACCACCAACTATCCTCAATCAACGTCCACCTCGTGACCTTGCTATCATCTCGACGACTAGTCAACCAATTAAACCTTCTCAAGCTTGTACTCATCAACCAAATGCTAGAACCCGGTGCAAGTCTGGACGACACGTTGACACAATGTCTGAGCATCCCTGACTCCCGCATAGCCCGTCTGTAGCATCACAAACCACTGGCGCATGGCGGACACTGAGGGCGCGATATCATACACAAGTGGATGTAAAGGAATGTAAGTTATAAAATTCGAGATGAATCAATATCGCACGATAAGAAATGGAAGAAGTGAGATTATCCTAATAGTTCTGTAGCCTCTCGAAGATAAGTACAGACGTCTCCGAACCAATCCGCAAGACTCTACTAAACCTGCTTATGACTCGTATCACCTATGAACCTAGAGCTCTGATATTTGTCACGACCCAAAATCCCTCCGAAGGAGTCGTGATGGCACCTATTTTCTAGACTAGGTAAGCCTAGCATTAACAGAAATAACACTGATATTCACTAACTTCAAATTAGATTACTCTGAACACTTACAATTCCCAAAACTGGTAGTACAAGTCATAAGCCTTTCTAGGAGTAGTTATACATAATAAATACATCACTCTTCCGGAACAAAAGAAACCAAAGGAAATAGGTACAAATAAAGGTGACTCCGAGGCCTGTGAACGCAGCAGCAGGTTTACCTTGAGTCTCCACTGCGACGATCCGCAGCTACGATCGATCAAATACCTGGATCTGTACAAAAATGTACAGAAGTGTAGTATGAGCACACCACAGTGGTGCCCAGTAAGTGTCAAGACTAACCTCGGTAGAGTAGTGACGAGGAACAGTCAAGACATCTACTGGTCAAATAAATTGAACAGGATATGATAATAAACTATCAAGATAAAGATAATAAAGTAATATCAACAGCAGGGAGAAACCAAACTACAAAAAGTAGAGACAATAAAGGGAAACACGGGATGGAAACGATAGATAACCAAGTAAATTAACACCAACATAGCAGCTGGGACACAGACAAGTAAAAATGTGCTTGAATAAAGAAAGCGATGTTAACTCAATCAATCACATCATTTCTAATACACAATTCCGACTCCTCGATGTCTCATATCATAACCTCAATTTCCAAACCTTTAGCACACATGGCACCTTGTGCCCACATATTTCTATCTCACTTTGCACAACAACATCCTCGTGCTACCCAGTACATAATGTCCTTAACAAATGCAATTAAGATGTTCAAGGAGTCTCATTTATACAACATAAGGTAAATTACAGTTTCTAAACCAATTAGGAAATCAGCGAGAAAGATGAAGTTATTTTTAGAAATCGTTTGAGTGAAGAAAATACCCTTTTCAAATAAAAATACAACATCGAATAAATTATCGCCTTTTATACAGGTTTTATTAAACTAACACTTAATAGAAATTCCTTTTTAAATAAATACAACCTCACACGGTTTAAGGAAATTTAATTGAGAAACTAAGTGAAATAAAAATATAACAATTATTGGAATTTGAAATATTGATATGTATATATAAATATACGAGTTAAAATTTAAAAGTCATACAAATTAGCGTAACATTAATTCCTTTATTTTAAATTATTATATTACTAACAACTTAGCAGGACAGGAGGAAATGAACCAACGTAGTAAATTTACTTTGAAAACTAATTCACCAGAGTAATAGTTTCAGGATAAGAATTCAAGGAACAACGGCAAGTCAATAACTCAATGTCAATAACCCGATCCTCAAAACTCAGTGGAACCCAAAATATAAATTATCAAAGTCTTGAACAAATGAACTAGGGTCTTATCAGTATCCAGCTATAACCAATCCCTAAGTGAAATGTAAAACTACCGAATAACTTGCAAAGTCAGAGAGGAATACATAAGCACATATATTGATGGGGCGCGCATCCCGATCCCACCAATCCTCCCTTATTCCTCCAAAATCATTACAATAAGATTAAATAGTATATATATGATGCGGCGCACAACCCGATCCCACCAATATTTCCTTATTCCTTCGTAACAATAATAATAATATATATATATATAGCGGCACACAACCCGATCCCACCGGTCCACCCTTATTGCTCCTCAATATACCACCCTTATTTCTCCTTTTGCAGCATGCAACCCAATCCCACCTGTCCACCCTTATTACTCTTGTTGCGGCATGCAACCCGATCCCACCAGACAATATCAATTCTCCCTTATTCCTCCTCAATATATCACCCTTATTCCTCCTGTTGCGGCGTGCAACCCTATCCCACCAGACAAAAGCTTAAATCAACAACAACAACAACTCAACAACTCAATTACAAGAATTTCTACTGCCAAGAGTTTGAGTACACGATAACAAGAGAATCACGTAATAATCTAAGAAATACAACAACCTTTACAAAAGCAACAAGACATGTAAGGCACGTGATAACTACACAGGTAATCACAACAATTTAGAAAAGTAGCATATATGCACAAAGTCATAGATGTTGATACCCAATTTTTCCCTATGTATTTTTCGTACCCAAAATACTTCCAAAATAGCATATTTGTGCATATATAAGCACACCCATGAGTTTTGATATTTTTTGATAATTTTTAAACCAATTTATTGCCTATTTTTATACCATAAAATCCAATAATTATTCCCAAAATTTGCCATTTTGGTGAACGATTTATTTTATTCTCATATTTACATCAAAACATAGCTAACATGATTTTTGCATATTATTTTAAAAATTCATTTGGTATTTTTTAAAACCAAATTGCATATAATTGCAATACTAGCCTCTTTAAAGATTCAATTGTAATTATATTTATAAAATTGACTCCAGTATTTTTAATTTGATAATTATGTATCATTAATCATTTTATCACATTTGATTTATTTCCAGAAATTATTTTGCTATTTTTTTTTATAAATTAAAACAAGGGAAAAGTGGCTATTTAAGAGTTAGCCCTTTGCATTTCAATTTTAGCCCGAAATTGACCTCAATCCTAAGCCCAAATCAGACCCAAAATTCCCTACCCAATTTCTTAATTAACCCGACCCACGGCCCGTTTATTTTTACCCGCCCGGCTCCCTTTTGATCCAGGCCGTTGATCAAAATGATCAACGGCCACATTTCCTCCTTACCATTTTAATTCCCAAATGACCCTAACCCTATCCCCATTCTCCAAATCCGCCGCCTCTGGTTCCTCTCGTCTCTCTCGAACCCTCTCAACCTCTGAAACCCTAATATCCACCTACCTCCAGAATCCATGGCTAATCTAGCCATGGACAACCTCTACCCACCATCTCCTGCTCTCACACGCTTGCTCATTGAAGATTCGAGGCTAGACCTCGAAGGTCTTCATCCAGACCCTGGCCGGTTCGAGTTTCTTTGGCCGTTTCCGGCTTTGCTCCGGCGTGTCTCAGCCTCTCGAGCCTGGATTCGACCTTGCTAGCTCAGAACCATTCTTGAGACTTCCAAGCCTTCTCGTCCTTTTGGGTTCTCAGAAACCCTAGCCTAATCGAGGTTCCTTTTTCGCTTATTCGTCTAGATCTATGCTAGATCTACGCTGTGTGTGCCATTTTAGAGTTTTTCCCCAATTTTCCCTTTTCAAAACTGTTCGAATCCTATTTTTAGGGTTTTCTGAAAATGGTTTCTAAATGTTTCTGATTCTTTTACTCTTTTTATGTGTGTTCATGCTCGTTGTTTTATTCCTTGTTATGTTCAAGCCTGCTCTTGTGTTTCTTACTGGATCTTTTACGGAGATTCTTTTACCTCTTTTGTTCACATGTTAGCCTAGGTTATTTACTCGCTTTTGCTTATGTGTTTAAGCTCATGCTTTGATTTTGTTTCTGGGTTCTGTTGATCATGCTCTTGCCTACCTTCGTCTTAAAACTCGTAATTTCCTCTTACTTCTGTTTGTGCATATCTGCCTATCTCTGTGACTTTGAATGATTCCCTCACCTCCGACTCCATGTGAAACCCTAAGATTTGGGGGGTTTTCTTTTCTTTGAAGTGAAAGACACTAGGGTTTCACTCTGAAACCCTAGGATTACAGACTCATGACGAGTCTGTATACGAACTTGTGAACTTATTTGCCTATGATTATGGAAAAAACTCTCATTGTTCTTCTTTGTTTTGAACTGCATGCTTATATATAAGCTTCCCTTTCAAAGTTTTATTTTCGAAATTCCTTTAATCAGGCTAAGAAATTCGTCACTAATTTCTCTTGATTGAACCTCTTTTACCTTATTGATGTTTTCCTTAAATAATTAATCCTCTATCTTCTGTGATTTTGTACCAACGTTTGAATTATTTACTTCCTTAATTATCTCAGTCTCTTTGTGATTTACAACTGGAGCTGAGATCCTTTCACTGATTTTTAAACTTATACCTTATTCTTACTACTGTTCCCTCTTTCGTTAAATATCCAATTGTGTATGTGACCTTATTTGTGCACCATATGATCTTTTTACCTTAATTTAGCCTTAATAAAATGATTCTCTCTTCCTTCTTAGTCGTCTGAACTAGACCCTTAATTAAAGGAGTCTGTCTACCCTAATTGATACTAATTTGATTAGTTTCTATGTTTATACCTTTTGCCTACCTCACTTGTTTTCAAAATTATATAAAGGGCTCAGCCCTCCCCTTTTCAAAAGGGCAGTAACAACGAGTAAGTAACAATCAAGCAATAATAGGCAATCTGCTTTCTACTCCATTCTTCTCTCAAATACACAGACCAGTTCTGTGTACTTCTCCTCTTTGCTTTCTGAAATAACCTTTAAGCTCTCCTTGAATCTTCAAGTGTTCTGCTGAAAACCTGAGTTGTTTCTGCTGCTTGCTTGCTGTGGTTACTTTGCTATTCTCTTACTTTGCAACTGGTATGTCCATCTTAGTTTAAATAATGCTCCTCCACTAAGTGTTTCACATCCTAGTTCTGTTATGCTTTCCTTTACTGTTTTTCTGCAACTTTGTCATTATTTTTCCTATGTGAATCCCCTTACCCTTTACCCTTTGTATGTGAGTTATGGTTCAGGGCATAACAATACTCCAATTTGCTGTCTATGATCCTGAACTGGATTTTTTGAATCCCAAACTCAATCAATGCCCATTCCCTTTTCCCCTTTTATGTGTCTGAGCCCTGGACTGGGGTCTGATAGTATCGTAATCACTATCTAGACTTTTCTGACCTTCAAAAGGTCTGCTCCTAACTTGTTCAGCCAAACAAGTGGTCAGGGGTGTGCCAGCCTACTTTGTAGCTAGGTATGACCACCACCTGTCATGGCTCCCCAATTCCCCTTTCACTTTGCACTTACTCTTAGCTATAAGTTCTGCCCCTCTCTTGTAAGCCATGTTTTGAGACCCCTGATCTCCCTCTGAACTTGGATGCATGAGAGCTGGCTCTTCCACATTGCACTATTCTAATTCTGATAGTATCCTGGGTGTAAGCAATGCCTGGAATCCCTGATATTCCTTGGAACTTTGAAACACCTTGGATAAAGAGAAGGCTTTGGAAATCTGGATCCCGGAAGTGGCTCAGTCGCATGTAATTAGACATTAAGGTTGAATTAGGCTACTCGGATCTAGCTGTTAGCTTTTGATGTATCTTTTAATTTCCAGTTTGATTCATTGGATTGTAATAATTTGTATGAAACTCGGGGAGTATAGTAAAAGGGTGTGGGAGGGGTCTTTACTTTTCTTGCATCCAAGGGTTAGACATCATGAGTTAGGATTTTTATTCAAACTAGAAATCCTGCCTATAGGGTCTTTAATACTGATACAATCACATAGAGACCATGCCTATAGGATTTAACGCTTAACTTTACCGAAAAATCACCTAGAAAGCATGTCTATAGGATTTAACATTCATGTTTTGTAATGACACATATAGAGATCATGTCTATAGGCTCTTGCATTTCTGCATATACAAATGTCATTAGGCAAACCGTTTATAGGCTCAATAACAAAGTTGCATATAGACATCATGTGTATAAGAATCCTATTAATGTCATGAAAGGGTGTTAAAATCGGTAAACATATAGAAAGCATGCCCATAGGAAACCTCGTCTTTAATAGCATCATTCGTTCTTAAGCAGTATCGATTGCTGGAACTAGTGTCTTTACTAAAACTGGTAATTTTCTACTTCTGAAACCCGCTAAAATTGGTAAACCTTTTTCCTATAACCAATCTGCACTCCCCCGAAACTCGTAAACCTTTTAATCAGTCTACATCTTTTCTGAAACAACTAGTAACTCTTTTCTAAAATCGGTTTGCATCTTTTCTCTTTGTTTAAACTGATAATTCTTTTTTCTAAAATCAACTTGCATCTTTTCTGAAACTACTGGTAACTATTTGCATCTTTTTTCCTGAAATTAATAGATCCTACGCCTAGGTTTTTATTTCAACTCATAAACAAAGGTTGGCTAATTAACGAATTGGGTTAGTCCCTGACAACTGCATCCGAGTTGCCTAATGCAGACTCTCTGTTTAAATACATGTGTTGAACCAGTCCGCTCGCTGCTTAATTTAATCTAAGACCAAATCAGTATTTGTCAAGGCATGCTAAACTAAATGATTGTTTGACTTCTGGGGTTAATTTGATCCTTGTATGCTTGCATGTCCTCCCCTTTTACTTGATACTTGTTTTGAATGTCGAGCTAGAATTTTATTCTTTAAACTCCACAAAGGCCCCCATCCCTTTCATCCCCTTTAGGACTAGAAATCCTAATACCCCGGGACTAATAGGATTGGGACGGGTAGTTGCATGCGATAAGTAAACGATACCGTTCCGCGCTTTAATACCTTAACGGGGTGGAAAGGTAGACATGGAGATGATGATTACACGATAACACTCCGCGTACAACTGAGTACCAGTGTTGTGCGAATGATCCATGTAATATATAAACCTAGGACCCCTTTCTCCTTCTTTATTAGTTTAATAAAATTTTCTGAATCTATAAAGCTATTGCATTTTCAATTCCTGCTTCTCGCATGATCTTTCGGATTATTTGCACTAAATACTTTACCTTTTCCTCTACTTGCACGTTTTTTTACAAAAATTGCTTCTTTAAAATTCAGCACTTCTTTTAACCTTTTGTGCTTCTTGTACTTGTTTATTTACATTTACATCTAAAGTCACAATTGTAGCATGGCCGAGAACCATACTAGTGGATCTTGAGGGGTGCCTAACACCTTCCCCTCGAGATAATTTCAAGCCCTTACCCAAAACTCTGGTCTGCATCTTTAATTCTTCTAAATGTGTCCTA
>NW_017672355.1:27895-28629 GCF_001879085.1 Nicotiana attenuata
AGATTCCGGTTTAATACAGAGAACGCACCAGATGTATTCTACATACAGAATTTGAAGAAGAAACCCACCAAAACATTCCGCGAGTATGCTACTCGTTGGAGGTCAGAAACTGCAAAGGTCATGCCGGACCCTAGAAGAAGAGCAAATGAATAGATTCTTCGTCCGGGCTCATGATCCCCAATATTACGAGAGGTTGATGTTTATCGAGGGTCAAAAGTTCTCTGATATCATCAAACTCGGATAAAGAATCGAAGAGGGCATCAAGAATGGTATGGTTACAAATCTTGAAGCATTGCAAGCCACCAATAAGGCTTTACAAACTGGTGGCGCGTCCAAGAAGAAAGATGTAAGTGCCGTGATGGTCGCACAGGTAGCCAAATCACCACCAAAATACCACACTTACCCATCGCCTCCACTTACATATCAGCCCATCTCGAATTACCAAGCACCCGCACCCTCTTATCCACCTCCCATTTACCAATCCTCTCCACCTCTCACATATCAACCCACCTCACTCAGATACTCTCAACCAGCACCTGTTTACCAAGCTTATAACGCTCAACCCTCTCACTATCAATCACCACCCACCCGTCAAAATTTTCCGAGACCCAGACCAAATTTTGACCGTAAACCTCCCAGACAATACACAGCCATCGCAGAACCAATTGACCAGTTATATGAAAGACTTAAAGCTGCTGGTTACGTCACTCCTATCCCAGCCAAAGCTCCCGAAA
>NW_017672355.1:31225-35544 GCF_001879085.1 Nicotiana attenuata
CGGTAAAGCAGAAGCTCAGGAAATTACAAGCCCGACATGAGTTTGAAAATCAAAGAAGAAGGCATTATTTATGTGCCCACACTACTTATCTCATATCCAGGATGGACCCGCTGAAGTATATTTTCCAGAAGCCCATGCCCACTGGCAAGCTCGCCAAGTGGCAAATCTTGTTGAGTGAGTTCGACATTGTTTACGTGACTCAGAAAGCAGTCAAGGGTCAAGCCATAGCAGATCACCTTGCCGAGAATCCCATTGAAGGAGAATATAAACCACCGAAAATGTATTTTCCTGACGAAGAAGTATCCTTTGTAGGAGAATATATTGCAGAATCCTACGATGGTTGGAGGTTGTTTTCGACGGAGCCGCAAATTTCAAAGGAGTTGGCATAGGGGCAGTCCTAGTATCAGAAACCGGCCAGCACTACCCGGTATCCGCCAAGCTCAGGTTCCCTTGCACAAATAATATGGCCGAATACGAAGCCTGCATCCTGGGGCTCAAGATGGCCATTGACATGAACATTCAAGAGTTACTAGTGATCGGGGACTCAGACCTACTCATACATCAAGTTCGAGAAGAATGGGCCACCAAAAACTCTAAGATACTTCCCTACCTGCATCACATACAGGAGTTTAGGAAAAGATTCACAAAGAAAGAATTTCAGCACGTCCCCAGGGTCCAGAACGAGTTCGCTGACGCATTAGCCACATTATCATCCATGATCCAGCATCCAGACACAAATTTCATTGATCCCATCCCAGTAAAGATTTATGATCAGCCAGCTTATTGTGCTCACGTTGAGGAAGAAGCAGACCGAAAACCATGGTTCCACGACATCAAGGAGTACTTGACAACAGGGGAATATCCAAAACTTGCCAACGCCACTCAAAAGCGCACGCTCCGGAGATTATCCAACAATTTCTTTCACAGCGGAGGAATCCTGTACAGGAGGACTCCCGATTTAGGTTTGATAAGGTGTGTCGAAGCAAAAGAAGCATCCAGACTATTGGATGAAGTGCACACAGGGACATGCGGGCCGCACATGAATGGTTTTGACTTAGCAAAGAAGATACTCCGAGCAGGGTATTTTTGGATGACTATGGAAACAGACTGTATCCAGTACGTTTGCAAGTGCCATCGCTGTCAGATACATGCAGACATGATAAAGGTGCCTCCAAACGAGCTTACTGCAACAAGCTCACCGTGGCCATTTGCCGCCTGGGGGATGGATGTCATTGGACCTATCGAGCCTGCCGCATCAAATGGGCACAGATTTATTCTACTGGAAATTGATTATTTCACTAAATGGGTTGAGGCAGCGTCATACAAAGCAGTGACTAAGAAAGTTGTGGCAGACTTCGTCCGTGATCGTATTGTTTGCCGATTCGGGGTTCCAGAATCAATCATCACTGATAATGGTTCCAATCTCAACAGCGACTTGATGAAAGCAATGTGTGAGGCATTCAAGATCAAACATAAGAACTCTACAGCCTACAGGCCTCAGATGAATGGAGCCGTGGAGGCAGCCAACAAGAATATCAAGAAGATACTAAGGAAGATGGTCGAAAGTCACAAACAATGGCATGAGAAGTTATCATTCGCTTTACTGGGATACCGCATCACAGTCCGCACATCGACCGGAGCAACTCCCTACATGTTGGTCTATGGTACAGAGGCGGTCATCCCCGTCGAGGTAGAGATTCCCTCCTTAAGGATCATACAAGAAGTAGAGTTGGACGATGCAGAATGGGTAAAAGGTCGCTACGAGCAGTTAGCCCTTATAGATGGGAAAAGGATGAATGCAGTTTGCCACGGTCAGTTGTATCAGAACAGAATGTCCAGAGCCTTCAACAAAAGAGTCAAGCCAAGGAAATTAACACCGGGGCAGCTGGTGTTGAAGAAGATATTCCCGCATCAAGATAAAGCCAGGGGGAAATTCTCTCCCAACTGGCAAGGTCCGTACATGGTTCACCGGGTTCTAACTGAAGGAGCCCTTATCCTTGCAGAAATGGACGGAGAAGTCTGGCCGAAGCCAATCAATTCAGACGCAGTGAAACAATACTATGTGTAACCACTTACGATTTCCTTTATGATGTAATTTGAACTACGCCTGACCTGATTCCCGTTTAAGAGGGGATACGTAGGCAGCCCTATGGGTTCGGTCTTAATAAAATTTCATGTCCCCCTATTATTGGAACTGGGGCAGAATTTTGAGGAGGGCCCTCAAAATTCCGAAGTCAGTCTTCAGCCGCGCATCGCCAGGGATGTCAGCCCAGTGAACTGGGGCAGAATTTTGAGTAGGACCCTCAAAATTCCGAAGTTGATTTTTCATCCGTTCAGCGCAGCCGTCAGAAGTGCCAGCCCAGTAAACTGGGGCAGAATTTTAAGGAGGACCCTCAAAATTCTGGAACAAGAAAGGTTGCAATGCTTTGAACCACGTCGCAGTCGTTGGTTCATTTAAACAAAACCATTTTCTACTTACATTATATTTGTTAGATCATGCATAACTATGATAGCTGCTGTTTAGCGACGCTACCCCAATGATGCACGACGACGGAAGCCACGGAAGAGCGAACTAACCTTTCCCCTTTACAAAACTCACGATTTTCTTTGGATGCAGGCACCCAAGTCACAAAGTTACCAAACATGTTACGCAATCGCATTGAACCGTCGCGCCTATTCGCATTTGCTATCCGCATGCAATGGCCCCAGCAGCCGCAATATCATGATCAGCTATCAGCTAAGAATTTTTTTTACTATTTTTCGCTTTTATCTTATTGCATAAGGCTACTTTTCTGCCTTCTGAGACTAAGCGTTGTCTCCATCTGCATTTCCTGCATTGCATAAGGCTACTTTTCTGCCTTTCGAGACTAAACGTTGTCTCCATCTGCATTTCCTGCATTGCATAAGGCTACCTTTCTGCCTTCCGAGACTAAGCATTGTCTCCATCTGCATTTCCTGCATTGCATAAGGCTACCTTTCTGCCTTCCGAGACTAAGCATTGTCTCCATCTGCATTTCCTGCATTGCATAAGGCTACCTGTCTGCCTTCCGAGACCAAACGTTGTCTGCATCTGCATTTCCTGCATTGCATAAGGCTACCTTTCTGCCTTCCGAGGTTAAGCTCTACCTCCACTTGCATGGCTGAAATATAGCCACCTCATCTTTCCTGCATGGCTGAAATATCGCCACTTTATTTCTCTTGCATGGCTGAAATATCGCCACCTTTTACTTACGTCCTGCAATCGGCTGAAATATCGCCATTTACATTTTTTTTTGTATCGGCTGAAATATCGCCAAACTTTATTTAAATTCTACATCGGCTGAAAGATCGCCAGATCATATTTAAAATTTCCACCATCATCTATACCTATGTTTTCGGTCGGCTGAAATATCGCCATTTACATTCTTTTTGTATCGGCTGAAATATCGCCAAACTTTATTTAAATTCTCTATCGGTTGAAATATCACCATTTACACTTTTTGCATCGGCTGAAATATCGCCAGACTATTATTTAAATTCTCCATCGGCTGGAACATCGCCTGTTTATTTAAATTTCTGTCGGCTGAAATATCGCCATTTACATTTCTTTGCATCGGCTGAAATACTGCCAAATCTTGCATTTCATGGGCTGATATATCGCCAAACTGTCCAAAGGCGTCATCGTTCGGAGGCATCATCCTCATAGCCCGAGAACACCATGCCATGGCTCGAGGAACCCACTTTATATCTTGCAAATCATTATTCAAAGGCATCATGGTTCGGAGGCACCATCATCATGGCCCGAGAACGTCATCTCATAGCCTGCGAATCCCTTAATTTTGCGTTTCATGACCCAGGACATCATGGTCTAAGGACGTCATCCTAACCGTCCAAGGACAGCATTCATGGTCCAATGGGAACTTGCATCATGTTTACGTTTATGCACGATATACGCCTATATTGCATTTGCAGGTACACCGGCTAGCAAACGGCCGTCTCAGCAGGAGCGATCCCGCTCCGATTTCCGCACCCCATACAACTCCAAACACCCTTTGCAAACCTAAGCATCGCGTCCGTTCCTTTTTGAATCTCCATCGACATACTCCGTCAATGGTTCCTAAACTACGTACAGCCTGATTCCTATAAAACCAGAGCTCGGTCAAAGTTCTTTCCAATCGCCGATCCGGTCAAAATTGGCCATCTTGTCTTTACCCGACAACTCTTTCATCATCCTCGGGTAAAGAGGGGCAGCTGTTGATACCCAATTTTTCCCATCGTATTTTCGTACTCCAAATACTTCCAAAATAGCATATTTGTGTCATATATAACGCACACCCATG
>NW_017672355.1:35975-101772 GCF_001879085.1 Nicotiana attenuata
TTAAGAGTTTAAGCCCCTTGCATTTCATATTAGCCCGAAATTAACCTCAATCTATGCCAAAATCGACCCAAAATTCCTACCCAATTTCTTAATTAACCCGACCCACGGGCCCGTTTATTTTTACCCGCCCGGCTCCCTTTTGATCCAGGCCGTTGAATCAAAATGATCAACGGCCGACATTTTCCTCCTTACCATTTTTAATTCCCAAATGACACCTAACTCTATCCCATCTCCAAATCCGCCGCCTCTTTGGTTCCTCTCGTCTCTCTCGAACCCTCTCAACCTCTGAAATCCTAATATCCACCTACCTCCAGAATTCACATGGCTAATCTAGCCATGGACAACCTCTACGCCCACCATCTCCTGCTCTCACACGGCTTGCTCATTGAAGATTACGAGGCTAGACCTCGAAGGTCTTCATCCAGACCCCTGGCCGGTTCGAGTTTCTTGTTGGCCGTTTCCGGCTTGCTCCGTGCGTATCTCAGCCTCTCGAGCCTGGATTCGACCTTGCTAGCTCAGAACCATTCCCGAGACTTCCAAGACTTCTGTTCGTCGTCCTTTTGGGTTTGTCAAAAACCCTAGCCTTAATCGAGGTTCCTTTTTCCATTATTCGTCTAGATCTATGCTAAGATCTATGCTGTGTGTGCCATTTTAGAGTTTTTTTCCCAATTTTCCCTTTTCAAAACTGTTCGAATCCTATTTTTAGGGTTTTGCTAAATGTTTCTGATTCTTTTACTCTTTTTATGTGTGTTCATGCTCGTGTGTTTTATTCCTTGTTATGTTCAAGGCCTGCTCTTGTGTTTCTTAACTGGATCTTTTACGGAGATTTCTTTTAACCTCTTTTGTTCACATGTTAGCGCCTAGTTATTGACTCGCTGTTTGCTTATGTGCTTATAGCTCATTGCTTTTTTTGAATTTTTGGTTCTTGATGTTCTGTTGATCATGCTATTCGCCTACCTTCGTCTTAAAACTCGTAATTTCCTCTTGCTCGATGTTTGTGCATCATCTGCCTATCTCTGTGAACTTTGAACGATTCCCTCACCATCCGACTCCATGTGAAACCTAAGATTTGGGGGTTTTCTTTTCTTTGAAGTGAAAGAACTTAGGGTTTCACTCTGAAACCCATAGGTTTACAGACTTATGAGAGTCTGTAATCGAACTTGTGCTTGTGAACTTATTTAGCCTATGATTATGGAAAAAACTCTCATTGTTCTTCTTTGTTTTGAACTGCATGCTTATATATAAGCTTCCCTTTCAAAGTTTAATTTGGAAATTCCTTTAATCAGGCTAAGAAATTCGTCACTAATTTCTCTTGATTGAACCTCTTTTACCATACTGATGTTTTCCTTAAATAATTGATCCTGTATCTTCTGTGATTTTGTACCAACGTTTGAATTATTTACTTCCTTAATTATCTCAGTCTCTTTGTGATTTACAACTGGAGCCGAGATCCTTTGACTGGTTTTTAAACTTATACCTTATTCTTACTACTGTGCCCTCTTTCCTTAAATATCCAATTGTGTATGTGACCTTATTTGTGCACCATATGGTCTCTTTACCTTAATTTAGCCTTAATAAACTGATTCTCTCTTCCTTCTTAGTCGTCTGAACTAGACCCTTAATTAAAGGAGTCTGTCTACCCTAATTGATACTAATTTGATTAGTTTCTATGTTTATACCTTTGTGCCTGCCTCACCTGTTTTCAAAACTATATAAAGGGCTCAGCCCTCCCCTTTTCAAAGGGCAGTAACAACGAGTAAGTAACAATCAAGCGATAATAGGCAATCTGTTTTCTACTCCCTTCTTCTCTCAAATACACAGACCAGTTCTGTGTACTTCTCCTCTTTGCTTTCTGAAATACCCTTTCAGCTCTCCTTGAATCTTCAAGTGTTCTGCTGAAAACCTGAGTTGTTTCTGCTGCTTGCTTGCTGTGGTTACTCTGCTATTCTCTTACTTTGCAACCGGTATGTCCATCTTAGTTTAAATACTGCTCCTCCACTACGTGTTTCACATCCTAGTTCTGTTATGCTTTCCTTTACTGTTTTTCTGCAACTTTGTCATTATTGTTCCTATGTGAATCCCCTTACCCTTTACCCTTTGTATGTGAGTTATGGTTCAGGACATAACAACACTCCAGTTTGTTGTCTATGATCCTGAACTAGATTCTTTGAATCCCAAACTCAATCAATGCCCATTCCCTTTTTCCCCTTTTATGTGTCTGAGCCCTGGACTGGGTCTGATAGTGTCCTAATCACTATCTAGACTTTGGTCTGACCTTCAAAAGGTCTGCTCCTAACTTGTTCAACCAAACAAGTGGTCAGGGGTGTGCCAGCCTACTTTGTAGCTAGGTATGACCACCACCTGTCATGGCTCCCCAATTCCCCTTTCACTTTGCACTTACTCTTAGCTATAAGTTCTGCCCCTCTCTTGCAAGCCATGCTTTGGGACCCCTGAGCTCCCTCTAAACTTGGATGCATGAGAGCCGGCTCTTCCACAGTGCACTATTCTAATTCTGATAGTATCCTGGGTGTAAGCAATGCCTGGAATCCCTGAGATTCCTTGGAACTTTGAAACACCTTGGATAAAGAGAAGGCTTTGGAAATCTGGATCCCGGAAGTGGCTCAGTCGCATGTTATTAGACATTAAGGTTGAATTAGGCTACTCGGATCTAGCTGTTAGCTTTTGATGTATCTTTTAATTTCCAGTTTGATTCATTAGATTGTAATAATTTTGTATGAAACTCGGGGAGTATAGTAAAAGGGTGTGGGAGGGGTCTTTACTTTTCTTGCACCCAAAGGGTAGAAATCATGAGTTAGGATTTTTATTCAAACTAGAAGTCCTGCCTATAGGGTCTTTAATACTGATTCAATCACATAGAGACCATGCCTATAGGATTTAACGCTTAACTTTACCGCAAAATCACCTAGAAAGCATGTATATAGGATTTAACATTCATGTTCTGTAATGACACATATAGAGATCATGTCTATAGGCTCTTGCATTTCTGCATATACAAATGTCATTAGGCAAACGTTTATAGGCTTAATAACAAAGTTGCATATAGACATCATGTGTATAAGACTCCTATTAATGTCATGAAAGGGTGTTAAAATCGGTAAACGTATAGAAAGCATGCCTATAGGAAACCTCGTCTTTAATAGCATCATTCGTTCTTAAGCAGTATCGATTGCTGGAACTAGTGTCTTTACTGAAACTGATAATTTTCTACTTCTGAAACCCGCTAAAATTGGTAAACCTTTTTCCTATAACCAATTTGCACTCCCTCGAAACTCGTAAACCTTTTAATCAGTCTACATCTTTTCTGAAACAACTAGTAACTCTTTTCTAAAATCGGTTTGCATCTTTTCTCTTTGTTTTCTTTTTTCTAAAATCAACTTGCATCTTTTCTGAAACTACTGGTAACTCTTTGCATCTTTTTCCTGAAATTAATAGATCCTACGCCTAGGTTTTTATTTCAACTCATAAACAAAGGTTGGCTAATTAATGAGTTGGGTCAGTCCCTGACAATTGTATCCGAGTTGCCTAATGCACTCTCTGTTTAAATACATGTGTTGAACCAGTCCGCTCGCTGCTTAATTTAATCTATGACCAAATCAGTATTTGTCAAGGCATGCTAAACTAAATGATTGTTTGACTTCTGGGGTTAATTTGAGCCTTGTATGCTTGCTTGTCCTCCCCTTTTACTTGATATTTGTTTTGAATGTCGAGCTAGAATTTTATCCTGTAAACTCCACAAAGGCCCCCATCCCTTTCTTCCCCTTTAGGATTAGAAGTCCTAATACCCCGGGACTAATAGGATTGGGACGGGTAGTAGCATGCGATAAGTAAACGATACCGTTCCGCGCTTTAATACCTTAACGGGGTGGGAAGGGTAGACATGGAAATGATGATTACACGATAACACTCCGCGTACAACTGAGTACCAGTGTTGTGCGAATGATCCATGTAATGTATAAACCTAGGACCCCTTTCTCCTTCTTTATTAGTTTAACAAAATTTTCTGAATCTTTAAAGCTATTGCATTTTCAATTTCTTCTTTCTCGCATGATCTTTCGGATTATTTGCACTAAGTACTTGACCTTTTCCTCTACTTGCACGTTTTTTACAAAAATTGCTCCTTTAAAATTCAGCACTTCCTTTAACTTTTTGTGCTTCTTGTACTTGTTTATTTACATTTACATATAAAGTCACAATTGTAGCATGGCCGGGAACCACACTAGTGGATCTTGAGGGGTGCCTAACACCTTCCCCTCGAGATAATTTGAAGCCCTTACCCAAAACTCTGGTCTGCATCTTTAATTCTTCTAAAAGTGTCCTAATGCACTATAATCATTAGGTGGAGACTCTCCAAACTCTCAAAAAACCCAATTCCCAAAGTGGGAAAAGAGTTGTCTTCCCAAATGTCGTGAACCCGATTCCGCGAGGAAAAAGGGGGCGTCAACACTGTTTAGAGTTAATTGATTCCTTTCCTTTGCTATGATATTTTACCTTACTAAATCTTTTCCAATATAAGCTTACTTTCGTACTTAGACTTGATTGTTTACTTCATGCTTTTACTACCCCTTATACGGCAATAATCAATCTGTCCTCTAACTGATTTTCTTTCCTTAATTAGACCTGCGCTACCCGTTAAACAGTGATTCCTTAATTAAAGGGAATCACTTGGGTTAATTGATTCTGACTTGTGATTGTTTCCATGTTTGTGTTAAGACTTTACTTATTACCTTACTTTCACTCGTTTTCAAAAGCTATAAATACCCACCCCCTCTTCTTTCAAACGGAGGAACGTTCTGAGTTCAGAACACATACTTCACTTAAAACTCTCTCTTTTCTCTATTACTGTTTGTGCTACTGCTTTGTCTAGCCGGCTGAAGGCCAAGGCTAGGCTGTGGAAATTTGCTTACTTTTCCTTTCTGCACTTTGCTTCTTTACTGGTATGTCCTAGTTAATTTTCAAGCATCAACAACAACCTGTTTCTCTAATTGTTCCAATTTCTCTCATGTTTGTCCACTTCTGCTTATGTTTCTGCAATTAAGTTACATTACTAGCATGTTGAAATGTGTCCCCTTCCCCTTTTAGATTAATGCTCTCCTATGTGTATGAATCCCAAATCCCACATCCTCTCTTTTGTTTGTGTTCTCTGGCTGGGTTGTGGGCACGCCAGCATCATCTATTGCTGCGCATGTTCTAACCTGACCCCTCCTAGGGTCATATGCTTCATGCAATGTATTCCCAAAACCCCTGACCCCTTTGTGCAACTACTGATTCTGTGTAGTTTAAGTTTTACTACTACTGTTTTCAAATCACCATTACCCTCTACTATTCTCAACCTGGTTTTAAATAAATCTCTATGTTCTGCACTTTCACTATATTCCTAGAACCTAAGTTCTGCCCTTCTTGTGTGAGCCTTGCCTTGGGACCCTTGAGCTCCCTCTGAACTTGGACACATAAGGGCTGGCCCTTCCACACTGCACTCATCTCTATCTGGTTATGCAAACCTGGGTGTAAGCACTGCCCGGGGTCCCTTAAGACCCTTAGGGAACTTTGACACACCCAGGTCTGAGAAAGGCTTTGAAACAAGTGGCATTTGAGGTGGTTTGTTCCATAACTCAGAGAGGAAGTCAGAATCAGGCTTCCTATGGTTGTAACTTCTTATTTTACACTTTTCTGATGTAATTCAGTATTTTGGTATGTAATAAGTTGTAACGAATATTGGGGTTGGTTAGTGAAAAGGGATGGGGTAATTGTGCATGTTTTAAGGGTAGATATCCTGCCTATAGGATCTGATTAATAAAGTTCTGCACGTTTACTTCCACACTTAGAAATCATACCTATAGGGTCTAATGGCTATAATCAGACATCATATCTGCAAGGTTAAAAATCAGCTTCGAAATTAGATGTCATGCCTATAAGGTTAATATCAATACTCTATAGAAATCACGCCTATAGAAATTTCGCTGTGATCAAATAAATCCTGCCTACTCAATTAGATACCATGCCTATAGGATCTAAAACCAGTTTAGCTAAAAATCAGTTTGACTCGTACTGTTTAAACAACTTACTCCTTTCATTAATGCGGTTTAGAAAGCATGCCTATAGGATCCAAATTGCTCGTTTAAAACTGTTATTGCTTTGGCATTTTAAATCAGTAATAGATATCATGCTTATAGGGTATCATCAATGCACACTTAGGCAAGCCTTAGGTAATAATGATAAAATTGAATCCGCCTTTGTTTAATTAGCAACTGTTACAACCAGCAGGCAGGCCTGATTCGGACTTCTTATCTGAGTTATGTAATAAATGGGTCTGCTTCAACAACTAAAACTCCCCTATCTTAGTACTTTAAATTCTGACCCTAAATGTGTTTAAGTCATGCTATTTATGTGCTTTGCATGAGGAGGTATATATGAGCCTCTTAATTGTTTACATGTTTCCCCTAATATGCAGTCTATGTGTTTTGAATGTCCCTTTAGTCTTTTTACCTTTAAAAACCCAAGAGTCAGCCTAAAATCCTCCCTCTTATAGGAATAGTAGTCCTAAATTCCTCCGAGACTGATAGGAATGGGACGGGTAATAGCATGCAATAGAGGTCGAGACCAATCCGCGCTTTAATACCTTAATGGGGTGGGAAGGGTAGATATGGATATGATGACCGGTGCGCTAATACCACGTGTAGCCCCTCTTTGAGGAGTGATTACCGGGTATTGCATTGATGTGATCCATATTACAAATAAACCTAGGACCCCTTGATATTCGTTAGCATGCTTAGTTATAACTCTTTACTTTGTTTTATTTTATCATTCTAAACACTTGTGTATTTAAATCCCCTCTTATTTGAGCCTTGTTTGTTTACGTGTTAGTTGCACAAATTCACAAAGAATTATCTGGCCGGGAACCACACTAGTGGATCCTGAGGGGTGCCTAACCACCTTCCCCTTGGGATAATTTCAAGCCCTTACCCTATCTCTGGTTATCAAACATAGTTGTAGTTGAACCCCATAGGTGCCCTAACATACCTTAAAATCGTTAGGTGGCGACTCTCCAAAATTGCAAACCCCTTTTCCATAAGGAAAGAGTTGTCCCAACCGAATGTCATAAACTCGATTTCGCGAGAAAAATGGGGCGCGACAAAGGGGTGGCAGCGGAATGCGAGGATCTTTAGGGAAGGTGTTGTCTTTGCGAGCCGAGCTTGAGTAGAACGCCGCTAGAGTCGCCAATCTAAGTGTAGAGTGGACGAAGAAGGTAGCCGAGTTGGAGAGAGCCAAGGGAGCTCGAGTGGCGACTTTGGGAGGGCGGTGGCGCTGGAGAACACTATCCGCGTCCTCGGATCTAAGTGGGAAGCCGAGAGCGCGACGACCATACTAAGGGAGGCACGACTCGAAGAGCGGATCGGTGAACTTGATCAGGATGCTTCTAGCTTGGGAGACCGAGTTACGGCTCTCGAGGCCAAGAAGGCACAGCTGTTGGCTCAGGCCCGCCCTCAAGAATCTGCCCCCGTTGCTGTCCCCCGCTATTTGTACGAGCTATGGGTCCACGCTGAGGCCCAACGAGATATATATAAGGGTTTGTAGACGACAGGGAGCGTTCTCGAGGACGCTTTTGAAGATACTCGGGTTAAAGCACTCGAGGCTCGTCCTACCTGCGGTTATGACCCTGCGACACCGGAGGCCGGTGGGGGTTACGAGATTGAAGATGGGCTTCCTTCCGATGATGACAATGCTGGTGAGGACGATGGTGGAGATGAGGCCGAGTGAAATTTTTATAGCTTTTTGTACTTAGACTTTTTTCTGTTCTTTTTTATTGTCGCTGGGTGGGCCCTCCCTTTTTTGGCCCTTTGTAATATACTTACCTTTTCTTTGAATGAAATAGTCGGCTTGTCTTCGTTTGTATGTTTTTGGCTTCCCCTTTTCTTTTCCTTTTCGAATTTCTTGGATTTTCTCGCAATGAGTCCCTGACTTCTGATAGGTGATCTGAGTGGGATCGAATTCGACTCGCTAATTTGAACTTGACTTTGTTAACCCGAGCAGGGTCGAATTTCGTCTTGCAAATTTGAGCGAAGTCAATTTGGATTTGTTAATTCGATCGAGATCAAATTTTGTCATATCAGTTTTTAGCGAAGTCACTTTTGACTTGTTAATTCGAGCGAGGTCGAATTTTGTCTCGCCAACTTGGGGGGAGTCAGTCTTGACTTATAAATTCGAGCGGCGTCGAACGTTGACTTGTTGATTCGAACGGGGTCGAATTTTACTTTCGCTTGGCGATAGCTGGGGGCCGCATGGGTATGATTTCGAACGATGTCGAATTATGACCCGTGATGAGTTCGTGCGAGTTCAAACATTGATTTGTCAATTCAAACGAGGTCGAATTTTACTTTCGCTTGGAGATGACCGATAGCCGTAAGAGTGTAAATTCGAGCGAGGTCAAATTGTAACCCGTTACGAGTTCGAGCGAGGTCGAACTTTCCTTTCGCTTGGCGATGGCCAATAGCTATAAGGGTGTAAATTCGAGCGAGGTCGAATTGTAACCCGTTGTGGGTTCGAGCGAGGTCAAACTTTCCTTTCGCTTGGCGATGGCCGATTTACCGTGTTGCAGGGAAGACGTCCCTGTTTTAAAGAAGAAATACGGGTTAGAAGTACATGGGGTAATCTGTTACCTTGGTCGGTTGTTTAGCTGATGGATGAGGGGGATTGGCCACGTTTCCCTCGTCCGCTGCGCTCTTTGGACCTGGGGAATTCATTTGTTCGGCAATGGACTAGGGATCGAACCGCAGGGCGGCTCTCCTTGTTATGTATTCTGATACTAGTTTCCGGTCTGATGTTGGCTTCAGCTTTGCGCTCAACCTCGTCACTGGTTGAGCTTTGGCATTTTGTGGATGGACGATCCACTTCCTCCATTAGGGTCTCGAGTTCGAGCCCCAGTTCATCAGTCAGGGCGTGCAAGGATGGCAAAAATGTAAGTCATATCATAAACATACAGACGAGGAGTATCTTAGTCAGTAAATTACACAATAAGCATCGTCTCGTATAGTAGGAGGGGAGGCGATATGTGCATGATGTAGGAGGCGTTGGGTACTAACTCTGGAAATGGGATTACGGACGCGCTCGGTACGCGTAGTTGCAATCCGCCTATGATGGCTCGTGTTCACAATGCCTTAGGGCTGCTGCAGTGGTGCAGCATTTTTCGTGTGTAAACCAGGCATAACTCCGGTTTCGCGTAGGGGTTTACCCTTAGTTGGTTTGACGGTTTCGGGGGTTTACCGACCGGTTTTGCGAGTCGACATTTATAATAAAAGGGTGAAACTTCACCAAATGGGAGTTAAAACCATGTTTGGATCTAGAGGGAACTAAGGTTTTGGCTAGAAAATCCCCATAGACGGCGTCAAATTGTTCGACCAAAAAGCTTAAGACTTTTTGTTAAACTAATTAAATTAGAAGGTTTTAGGTAAATCCTAGCCAAAGATAATTTACCCTAGATCTGAGATAGAAGATTAGAATAAGCAAACATAAGATTTAGCTATAACATTGGTTGAATCCCATTATATAAGAAGAGGATGGTGGTTTTCATAACGTTAAATAATAGTGAAGAATGCATAGATAAAAAGGGTCACCGATCTTTAACAAGGTTGAACTTCACCCATTTGATATGATGAGACTAACGATATGTATTAAGGATCTGAGCTTTCATGCTTCTTTCTCCTTCGTGGGGGGAGAGAGAGATGAAGATCCCTGCTCTTATCAGAAAACATGTCTGTGTGTGGATTTGTTTCAGCCCTCCTTCTTCTCTTCTCACTTAGTTTATCTACTAGGTATTCCCCTTTACCCAACGGTCGTTAACCATAGTACCTAAGTCATTTGGCTGTGTTACTGGTCGACCCTCTGAAATATCATAACACCCGTTTGGCCGTTCAACCATTCTATTACACGACCTCGGCCTTGGCCAAGGTGCGTGTCGTTATTGCATTGTACGGATATGGCTTTGACCCAAACAACTTTTTACCGTTCCTATTTACGCGGATTCTTGTCTGATCAGATTTTTTGATACTTACAGTTCCCAAAATAAAAACACGGCTAACTTTCTTTTCTCAGTAGAACCATTTAATCAGCTTGAGCTAATTGTAAGACTTTATTTTGTCTAGAGGAATACTAGTGGAAAATGAGAGGAATTCAACATGGGATCTGAAACGTAGGAAATTCAAAAAGGTTTGACATTGTAAAAATTATTTTGTGGATTATTCTTAATCTTTTTCCTTTACAATTTAAGATAAGCCTCTGTTGTTCATGTTGGACAAGGTTCAAACTACCCAAAAGATATGCAAAATTATTTAATTTCGCAATGATGTCGCATAGTTTATTGGAGGACAAATTTGAACCTTTCCTTTTCTTTTAACGACGATGTCGGTGGGAGTTTCACTGTCTACTTTCCCCGTTCTCGTTTTCTTGGTCCCACCTTATAATAGAAAAAAAAGGTAAAAGAAATAATAAAACATTTAAATCTAAATATTATCAAAAACATTCTGAATGTAACTCGGATTGGCATGCCCAGTGATACTGATGAGTCGGGACAAAAGATGGGGCCCGATGGTACAACAGCTTGCAACCAAGCAGCTTGAGGGCTTGATCCCAGCTGGCATGAAAATGACCACACTAACTCAAATGCGTCCAAACTTCCCCTTGGGACCCGCAACGAACGTGGCCACGTCATCACTGACACAACCACAGGTGTCCTTTAGCTTCAAGGCCATCGAAGTCTCCATTCCACGTGTCTTGCATATTTTTCCAAAGAGCCTCGAGTTAGGGGCCCTGGTTAGTTTGGCAGTTTTTCTTAATGTTGCTATAAAACTTCATTAAAAATATAAAGTTCATTATTGGGGTATTAATCTGATGTACAAAACATCACCTACTCAGCAGAGCCCGGGAAAGTACAGCACCCAAATGTGTAATGCTGACAGACTATCTTAATACAAGCGTTAGTGGCTACTTTCATAACTCGAATTCGAAACTTATATATCGTATGTAAGTAACTATACCATTACTTCAAAGTACCTTTTATAAAGTTTATTACGCAGAGCTAATATTAATGGTCAATTCAAAAATGTAAAGGCAGGAAAATGTTTGGGGCGTATTCAGTTATTGATATGAATTTCAATGTTGAAGCAAAGCCTAAGAAGGGAAAGTCTCGTGTTTCATGCATAAATTCAAATGTATTCGTTGGTAAAGAGTAGTACTACATAAAAGCATATCACGGTAAATGTCTACATTAATAATTTATTTGGCCATGTTATCAAAACCACTTATTTGGAAAAGTATTATTTGTCGGAGGTATTTTTCGAAGAAGTGCAAGAGTAGTAATTTGTATTTGCTTAATTAATTTAAAAAGTATTTTTGTTAATATTAAAATAACAACTTATGCTTAACCACGGTTATAAGAGTACTTTTGCAACAAAAAAAGGCTACTTTTTTTAGCTTATGAAAAAATAACTTTTGCAAAATAATTTTTGCACCTACTCAAAATACTTATTTTTTCCCCCCTAAAAGCTTGATCAAATACACTTCAACTCTCTAAAATAATATTTTCTTAAATAAAAAATTAGTTTTGACTTCTCGTAAGCTTGGCCAAATATGATATAACTCTTTATTTAACCGATTCTTTGAAAATCATGATAACGACTAATAACAACGATTAAGAATAATGTTTTAAATGAAAAAGTTGAGGTATTTTACCAATTGTAGTAGAAGTCAGCTTAAGGTACCTTCAACTCCATAATTTATTTCGTTGTTTCATTTTCGCTAAATAATTTGTAAGAATATGAAAAACTCTAAACGTTAACACAATAGATTTTATGAAAATTCAAACAAAATTAAAATTGTTAATTATATGTGCATAATATATTCTTAGCCAATAAAATTCTTAATAGTAAAACAATGTACATTATATAAATTATACTATCAAATATTTAAAGGAAATAAAAAGAAGAAATTTATAAATGTAATCTTAGAACAACTCATGATATCATATCAATCTATTATATGTGTCTGCATCTACCATTGCATATTCGTTGTACAATAATTATCCTAGCTCTAGGCTAATATGAATCTCGACTTTATCCTTTAAAATATTTATTAAAATATAAGGTTTTACAAAAAGAACTTATTTTTTCGAAAGATTATCTAAAAACCACAAATTTCCCTAAACTATTTTCCAATATTGTTTATAAATTTTAATTTTGTTTAAATTAAATGATAACCAAATGCAAACATCACCGAATTAGGGACTGAGATCCAACTTTTAACTACTTTTTTTTCAATAAACTTTTTAACTATGGACATCTTGAAAGTTGGTATTTTTTTAAAAAAATGGAAGTGCATTTAGCATGTTAGATTATATTTAAAAAAAAAAAAAGCAAATGTTTGGTGGGGGTTGGATGTTCAACTGTAACGCATGGCGTGGGGAAAAGCGTAGTCAAAGCGCGGGGCGTTGAAAACTCTGTCATAGAAAGTTGGTTTTTCTGGTTTCGTTGGAATTCAACTATACAAGCTGCGAGAGGCCTGCCATCTTTTTTGCCTTCTCCACCACGTCTCTTAAGTCTTAACCAATAAACGCCATTATATAAACACCCCCTCCCCTTTCTTAACCCTCTCTTTTCTCTCCTCTTTTCTCGCATTTCCCCCCTCAATTTTTCTTATTTTTTTCACGATTCTCTGCAATCGAAGCAAACCGAATAAACAAATTCCGTCAATTCCAGTTCCTCTTTCTCCGTGATTTTTCTACTTCTTCTAGGGTTTCGGTTTTGCCTCGCAGCGATTGTTGCCTCCCGGAGGTAAGCTGACGTCATCTCCTTTTCTCACCTGTACCATTTCTGCATATTTTGTATTACACTATATATTGAAAAAAGGCAATTCTATCGTCTTGTTCTTCGAGCTTTTTGTTGTGTAAATGATGCTTTTGCCTGTTCGTATGACGTCATTGTGTTGCCATTGTAGGTTTTATATTCATTTGGTCCTTCGTTCTGGAAAAAGAGTACTTTTTAGGCGTTCTTTGCTTTGACACGTCTCCGTTCATTTTCCGCTTATAAATCAGGTGTGCCGCCTTCGCCGCCATCAATACACCTTTTTCCTCATTTTTATTTCTAAATTTTTAATATCATTTAATTTTTCACTGGCTGCTCTGTGATTAGAAAATGTCATTATTAGAAAATGTTGTTTTACAGTAATAATTATTTTCTGATATTTTGACTCCGCCTCCGCTCTCTCTGTGCTTTTTTTTTTAAGCAAAAACTTTATTTTTTATTGTGTTCGTATGGGATGGCTGAAGAAATATTAAGTACTTCGGATGAGAGTTGTTAGGAATACCTTGCTTCACTAAACTATTTGCTTATTTATGTTTTTTTTTTTTTTTTTTTTTTGAATAGTCCTGTTAGATATTATATTATAAATCTGTGGTGCTGCTTCAAGTGATTCACAAGTTCGGTTATTTCTGTTTTTCTCCAAACAGCAAGGCAGATATTGTTTACATAAGTCCTACTATTATATTGTAATGGAGCTGTATGATGTGATGTATGTCATTTAGATATCATGTTCATCTGTCAAATTTGACAAAATCATTTTCAATCCTCGACTAATTGTGGCCAGATTCTTCCTATAATATCATGATCAAGACAGGCTAATATCAATACATTTTCATTTTCACAGTTCCAATCCACAAATATACTCAAGGAAAAAATATTATTTCTTGGCATCCAACTGTTAATGGATATGTTTTGATGTCTGAAACAAAAGCATACTCTTGATAATATAAGTAGAGATAAGAAGGGGTAAGAATGAAAAAGGTTGAACGGGAATCTGTTATCTCCAAATGTTTCTATTCTTGGTGGTGGTCACAAGTTGGTGCATGATAGCAACTGTAATATGGAGTTACATGAATTTAGTTTCTTTTCAATGTCATCGTTTTTTTCTATTACTAGAATTTAATGAGAGGGGTCCATATGCTTAATGCTTCCCATGCTTCTTTGAAGGACCATATTATGTGGTTGCATCTGCTGTTTTTTCCTCTCAATTTGTGGGCTATGGGAAGGTTAACAGCTACCTATTGCCAAATTTTCTTACCAAATATCAATATTAGGACCAGTATTTAGTTTATGCGACCTCTTAGATAACATGCAATTTAGTCTTTTAAAGGTCATCTCGAAATGTATCTGTTCCATTGATGTTAGTAATAGATTTTTGTTAGTAGATATTCCTTTCAGACGTTCACAACAATAGTCTTCCAGATTGCGTGCCATTTGGAATCACCAGAAACCTTGATTTGCCTTTTTTGTGTATGGTTTTGATTGAAATTATTTTAAATCAAGTTCTTTCAGGTCTTGTTCTACTTCACTTCTTTCTTTTCTGGTTGGAACCTTCTCCAACTTGCGATTAAATTATTACGCAAATTGTTGACAATACACTCTGGGCTAAGCACTTGTAGATTTTTGAGGTCTTCATGTTACAAAATTTCTAGATTTCTGTAGTATCCTAGATGCTGCTACACTTTAACTTCTCATCTGTTAATTAAATCTGTGATATTGAGACATACAGCTGCTTAACAAATCTCCTTCTCACATGTTTTGCAGTTCAGTAAGCTGACTGACTAGAAAACTAAGGTTAAGAGGTGGGAGGATGTGCAAGTAAGATCTATGTTGGATTGTGAATTATGAGTTTGCTATTGTCATCTTTCCTTCACTCACTCATTGTCTTGTGATTGTCAGTTTCCAGGGATCTTTTGCTTGATGGACCATACGCCTGGCTGCAGTGATAAGGTTACTTTGAAGAGGTGGTTTTTCATTGACAAAAGGGTTGG
This sequence comes from Nicotiana attenuata, assembly GCF_001879085.1. Lineage (NCBI taxonomy): Eukaryota > Viridiplantae > Streptophyta > Magnoliopsida > Solanales > Solanaceae > Nicotiana > Nicotiana attenuata. The sequence continues at coordinate 50,833 of NW_017672355.1, forward strand.
TTAGAAGTGTGTGAAACATTAGCATAACCGTCGTCAACTGTTTGCATAGTTGATAAACTTGTATTCTGCCGTAAAAAGATATTGGGCACAATGGACCTGAAATCAAATACTTCCCCTGTTGTTACTGATCCTGCCCCAATGACTCAGTCCAGATTGGGCATCCACTCTGCTTTGATGCCATATTCACCTACTGGGGCAACTTTCTCTCCCACACTATTCCTTACTATCCCAAGGAAGAAGCCAGGAATCCTAGATGATGTTAGATCAAACACTTGGTTGGATGCCATGAAATCGTCATCTCCTACGCATAGCAAGAAAAATAAGGATTCCAATGCCGAACTAACAGCAAATGAAAGTGATCTTGCCTACCGCATCTGGATGGTAAAGCTATTTATGTTCTTTGTAATTAATGTAGACAATATTCTGCCTGGATCTTACTTTTGGAAGCATAAAAGAAAGTCGTTCTATTACTTTTTGTGCCTTCAGCTCAAGTATCCCTCAGCACTTTCATCATTTGAGCAAATCACAAATTATGCAAAAGGCAAAAGAATAGCTCTCTTTTTGGACTATGATGGGACTTTATCACCAATTGTAGATGATCCAGATCGAGCCTTCATGTCTGGTGCCGTGAGTATCTTAACTTTTTAATGGGAGAAACTTTCCTCTACACTTGCAGGATTCTTTTTTGACACTAGGTCACTCTTTTTCAGATGCGCGCTACTGTGAGGAATGTGGCTAAATACTTTCCCACAGCAATTATTAGCGGGAGAAGCCGTGATAAGGTGCTCAGAAATGCCTTTATTTAACCGCGCTTGGGCAAGATTATTTTTTAAGAGTAAATCTTGTCTTTACTATGTTAAAAACTTTCAAGATTCTTTTCTTATTATTTGGATATTTTTGTGTCCAGGTATATGACTTTGTCGGACTAGCAGAACTTTACTATGCTGGTAGTCATGGCATGGATATAATGGGCCCTGTTCGATCCGTTTCTGATGACTATAGTTGTATTAAATCTACTGACAAGCAGGTAAAGATGCTGAGGCTGATCTCTATTGAAGCAAATTAGGTCATCCAACCATCTTTTTTCTTATGAACTACATCAATCATCTTCTGTGCACACAGGGCAAGGAAGTTAATCTTTTCCAACCTGCTAGTGAGTTCTTACCAATGATCGATGAGGTATGTAAGAGTTTTGTGCTAAAAGAAAATTATTGCTATTTTTGGCAGCGCTCGGTATAAAACAGTGTTTTCAATTTATGCTCAAGTAGGTTTTTAGATCTCTTGTTGAGCTCACAAAAGACATCACGGGAGCAAAGGTTGAGAACAACAAATTCTGTGTTTCTGTACACTATCGTAACGTAGATGAGAAGGTATGGATTGTTAATTTGGTTTAAAATCCAAGTGAAAGATTATGTTACTCTTCTTTACTTGTCAGAAGGTTCTTAACCCTTCTTGTTTTGTGCATGCGTAAATTATAACAGAGTTGGTCAATTATTGGAGAATCTGTTGATGAACTGTTAAAACACTACCCACGTCTGCGATTGACACATGGCCGGAAGGTACGCATCTGAGCCTGCTTCTGCACTGCACTTTGCATGGCAGTAGGAAAGTTACTGTCTTGTTATATTTAACTTTTCTAACTGTCTGCTCCATAACCTTCTTCAGGTTTTAGAAGTCAGGCCTGTGCTTAACTGGGACAAGGGGAAAGCTGTTGAGTTCTTACTTGAATCATTGGGTGAGTGGTCTTTGACTGCTTTATGGAACTCTGTCCTGAAGGTTTTAAGATGTGTTATCAGTTGAATCCCATTCATCGCAAGTGAAAAAAATAAAACTAACATTATATGCATTTTCTTTTATTAGGGTTGAAAAATTGTGATGATGTTCTTCCCATATACGTTGGAGATGATCGTACAGATGAAGATGCATTCAAGGTAACGTTAAGCAGACCAATAGGAAGTTATATAATAGACCCGCTTTCTTGGGGGATGACCAATTATATACTAAATTGACAAATGCACTTGTTAACAGGTCTTGAGAGAGGGAAATAAAGGTTACGGAATCTTAGTATCTTCTGCACCAAAAGAAAGCAGTGCGTTTTACTCTCTGAGGGATCCATCTGAGGTATGAAAGTGTTTGTTAGTCCAATAATTCTTGTTATAAAATTCTGAACTAATAGCATCTTCCTGGTTGTAGGTGATGGAATTCCTCAAGTGCTTGGTATCATGGAAGAAGTCAAGTGGTTTTAGCAATTAACAAGGAGTACCATTCAACAACACAGATACCCCATTTTGTTGAATTCTTTTCATATGAAGATCTAATGACTTGCGGATGGTTTAGGGAGCTGAGGTGCTTAGGGAAGCTTCTAGATACGGCAACAGGGATTCAAGTTCACTGTTTCTGCTCAGAGTTTCTCTTTGTAAATTCCTTTTTCGTAATTGCCGCATCAAGGATGCCCTTAAGTCGATGTATAGTCATCTTCGTATTTTATTTTTCAACTTGTATGTTGTTTTAACTTTAGCGTCAATTCTCCCCAAGGGAGAGTGTACCAACAACTGAAATGCTTAATACATCAAGTACGAACTTAATTTCTTTATTTAGTAATTTGTGTTCAAGACTCTATATCTTGCCCTATCCCCCTGCCCGCCCTTGTTGAAAATTGCAAAAAAAGAAAACAAATTTCGCCTTGTGTCTTTCTATAGCCCTGTATTAAAACCAATACAAACTTGGACTGTTAACAGACATGCGATACATTGAAATTTTTCATATACTACAAAGTGATGCTCTATGGGTTGAAATCTGATCACCAGATGGTTATCATAAAACGAGACGGTAAGAGGTCGACCCTGCCATGGTCGTGCTCACGAGACGTAATGGCGACGAGCACCACAGTCCCTGCCGGAGTCAAGCCGCTAGAAAGCTTATATCGCAAAATAAGCGTAATCTCTTGAGCAAGTAATGAAGGACTCAATCATAAGAAAGCACGCCGGTCAAAGATCGTTGGACAAAAGAAAAAATTGTTACTAGTATATATAGAGAGGAGGAGACCATTATAGGGGGGGGGGGGGGAGGGATCTGGCTATTACAGGGAAGGCCATGGTTACAACATCAAATGGATCTCTCAGCTATCAACAACTTTCTCTCTTCTCCTTCCATGCTCTTATGATTATAGCGTAATCCCGTCATAAATGTAAGCTTATCATTTCTACTTGAAATGTAATAATCATCTGAAGAAATATTAAATCTATTTATTCTTCTCCAACTTTTATATCCAATATATCTATATCTAGAGTTAATTATGTTTGGCTAAGATTTACCCTCCCCTATCTACTAATTGGTTTACTCAAAGAATTTAACGATTTTTTGGTTAAACAATTTGGCGCAGTCCGTGGGGATTTCTTAGCCAAATTTCTTAGTTTCCTTTAGATCTAGAACCGACAAATGTCACTACCAAGCTATCATGGCCTCACCCTCTCGACACAAACACCCACTTGAAAGAGGGGTAGGTAAGCCTTCGAGGCAACCGTACCAATCTAGGTCAATATGCTACATAAAGTAGAAATTACAACCAATATCTATGGAAAACCCACTTCTCGCCTGTAACAGTAGGTTTGGCACGACGTATGCACGTTCAGAATAGGATCACGGTCATCTGGCATGACAACAGCCTCATTCGACGTAGTTACCCTATATATTGACCCGCACTCCCACCCCTTGGGAGAGAATAGCAGCTTGTTGCACGGTCTTCTGAAAGAATGGGTACATCCTACCCTATTTTCACATTCCCCCACACACTGGATGGTCTATGAACGTAGTATGACATGTTTCTCTTGTTGTTGGCACAAATCGGACGAGATCGGGCCGGTACTCGATTTCACCCCCTCAGCGAGTGAGGCGGGCCCAACCCATGTGAAGCCTAGACGCTGGTAACGACGGAGCCCAACACGGCCGCCAAATCTAAAACCACCATCCGAGCACCAGGCGGAGCGAGTAACACCACAACGCCACTCTCTCTTGCACTAACTCGTCAGGTCGAGGTAACAGAAAATTTTATTTTGGTTTATCTTCACTCCTTTGTTGGCTCAAACAGGAATGCGAGCACTCGCGTGGGAAAGCAAGCAAAGGAGCATTCCAACTAGAAACAAACGAAGGAAAACTACTACAAAATAATTGGAATGTCGCCCACCTCAAATACTTCGACTTCTGAAGAAGGACCCCCCTCAAGTCGTACTCTTATTCCCTCACCCGGGTTTTTTCACAATTGGGTCGTCTCTGGGAGATTTCAAATGAAGCGACAAAGGGAACGTCTCGAAGTTCAAGTATGATTCGTCACCCCGCCTGCCGACTGCTTCCCTAGGCCGGAAGATGAAGGGACTAGATACTTGGAAACTCCTTCAATATATGTATGAAACGAACAAGTATAACATTCTCCAGTGAATGAAATAGAGCAACATTTTATGCTTTCCACCGCAGTATTCTCCAGTGCAAACGAAGTTAAGCAAACTGGGACTCACCCAGGAAACGCATAGTATTCTCCAGTGCAAGCGAAATTAAGAAAATTGGGACTCACCCAGGAGACGCATAGTACTCTCCAATGCAAGCGAAGTTAAGCAAAACTGGGACTCACCAAGGGAACACCAAATATTCTCCAATAACAACAAAATCGAGCACGCCGGGACCACCCCGACGTATGCACAAACAGAACGGAGACCTATAAAGCTCCAAAAATCTACGACAATAAGATAATGGGTTAACATTTCGACCTTAGCTCGAAATAACACCCCTACGGCCAAAGGCCATCGCCAAAAGAAGAATTCGACCTCGCTCGAAATATAAAGGGTTAACATTTCGACCTTAGCTCGAAATAACACCCCCACGGCCAAAGGTCATCGCTAAAAGAAGAATTCGACCTCGCTCGAAATATAATGGGTTAGCATTTTGACCTTAGCTCGAAATAACACCCCTAGGTCCAACGGCCATCGCCAAAAGAAGAATTCGACCTCGCTCGAATTCTGATGGGTCAACATTTCGGCCTTAGCTTGAAATAACACCCTTACGGCCAATAGCCATCGATAAATTAGAAGTCAACCTCGTTCGAACGTGTGAGTCCGAAACGACTTCGTTCGGACTCATACGACGAGACCCTACTCTATCCGGTTAAGGTCGGATTCCAGAATCGAAAATTAGGGACTCGTCACACAAAAATCCAAAGGTCTACAAAATGAAAAGATGTAACAAACAAGGGGAAGGGAAAGAAAATCAAAGGACATACAAAGGCGAAACAACTATTTTATTTATATATTACAAAAGGCCAAAACGGGCCCAAAGAAAAAAGAGAAACATAAAAAAAAAAAAAGAAGAATACTGGAGCAGCAGTAACTTTTCACTCAGCGTCATCACCTCCATCCTCCCCATCATTGTCTTCAGGAAACTCCTCCTCAACATCAGCGTCCTCGCCGGCCTCCGGTGTCGCAAGGTCGTAGCCGCAATTGACGTGAGCCTCTAGTGCCTTCGCCCCGGCTTCTTCATAAGCAGCCTCAGAAACATTGCCCGCCTCTCACAAACCCTTGTATATGCCTCGTTGGGCCTCGGCGTGGACCCAAAGCTCATGCAGGTGACGAGGAACGGCGGCAGAGGGAGATTCAACTTGAGCTAATAATTGCGCCCTCTCAGCCTCGAGCGCCACGACACGGTCCCCTAGGCTCGAAGCCTCCCTATCAATTTTGCCGATGCGCTCTTCGAAACTCTCTTCCCTTAGCGTGGCCGTTGCCCTCGCGGACTCCTGCTCAGATTGAAGGACGCGGATAGTGTCCTCCAATGCTGCCGCTCTTGCTAAAGCGACGCCCGAGCATTCTCGGCATTCTCCAACTCGGAAACTTTTCTCTCCAGCTCAGCTAACTTACCCATCCATTCTGCACTCAAACTTCAACTCTGGTAGCACTCTGATCTAGTTCGGCTTGTAATGACGACACTTTCGCCTGAAGATGCTCGCACTCAGCAGCAACCCCTTTTCCTAACTCGAGTTCTTCATCCTTGGTACGCAGCAGCTCCTCGAGCTCACTACACCTGCGAATAGACTGCATCAGCTCCTGTTCCCGTTTATCCAATTCCTCTCCGAGGGATCAGGTGCCAGTACCCGCCCTGAGCCGCTCATGCATCTCACGGCATCTATTACAATATCGTCGATACTTTTCAAGCATCATCAGGAAAATCTTGGCCCGAGTCTCGGCCCTGCGAGCACTCTCGATCTCTAGCATGTAAGACTGAAAACAAAGAGAAGAAGGTAGTCGATAAGGGCCAAGATCAAGAATAATAACAACAAACAAAGAAAAACATACGAGGAGCTCACCCTTAGGCCCATCGTGGCCACTCCACGTGACAGTTCGGCATCACTGACGTCCTGAAGAGCCCCACTTTCTGTGGCCGAGCATAGGAGATCAAACTGCGGCACAAAGTCCATTGTGTCTTGCAAAAGGTTGAGGTCCGACGGAATTTCGACTATCCGAGGGGACCTCCCGCCGTTACCACGGTTTGGGTAAAGCCTTCCTCGAACATCCTAACATCGTCAAGATCAAGGTCGGATTCAGACTCGTAATCGTCGACCATGACGCCTTTCCCCCTCTCTTCAGCCGAAGAGGATCTGCAGGTCGGCTGGGATGATAAAGGGCCGCCCAAGACAGTATTGGCTGCCTCGGGACTCCGTCTCCCCACCACTTCGGTATGTTGATCCATCATAACCGGCGTAGCCTCTACGACCGGGTTGACATCACCGCCGACTTCGGGGGTCGTCAAGGAAGGGTCGCCCCCTGACGATGTTTTGGTTTAAGGCGCCACTTCCAGGGCCACCCGTCTTCTCTTCGACAGAGCCTCTCTACTGCCAGCACGGGATGACTCGCACGTTGTGCGGATGGTAGTAACCGGAGTCTCAGGTCGAGGAACAATGTCACGACCCAAACCGAAGGGCCGCGACGGGCACCCGGTGCCTTACTCAATCGAGTACCAACATAACATATCTTTCTTATCATATTATCATGAGTAAATGAGCCAGGAAACCCGTCATGAGATAACAAGAATAAACATAAGGGAATACTCAACATATGATGACCCGAAATGATATACAAACTTATACATATGACATATGGGCCTATAAGGCCGACATGACCATTTGTAAACTCAAAGCATAGGCCGACAAGGCCATAGAAGTATCCATACACCTGACATCTGTCTACAAGCCTCTAAGAGTACATAAAATCATAAAGGTCGGGACAGGGCCCCGCCATACCAATCAATACATATCCAAAGCATACTGACCAAATAGGCAACTCCGGAGCAAGTGGAGTGCGCCAACACCTTCGCTGAGCTGATAGCCTACTAGGAGGAATGTCAACCTGTCTATCGGGACCTGCGGGCATGAAACGCAGCATCCCCAGGCAAAAGGGACGTCAGTACGAATAAAGTACCGAGTATGTAAGGCAAGAAAGCATAAACCAGAACAGTAATGCAACGAGAGATAGAGGAGATACAACCTGTAACATCTGAGTGCCTCTGGGGGCTACTGACATGAAATGCATAATGCATATATATACATAAACTTTTAAAAGCATACGCCTCTGTGGGCATCATCATCGTCATATCGTACCCGGCCTCAAAGAGGACTCGGTAAAAACGTACCCGGCCATCATAAGGCTCGGTAGAATCATACCTGGCCACGTGGAGCTCGGTAAACCCAACTGATCAGTGGTTGCACAATAGGTGCCACACCCGGCCGACTATAGCGCGGCTCGGTAGAGTAAAATAGATACATATATATAATGCATGCTCGACTCATGGAATCAAGTTCTAAACCTTTTGGAGTGACTTAAGAACATTATGGACATCCCTACCATCAATATGAACCTTAGTAGGATTTAAGGATCATACCACTTGTTTAGAATAACTTTATAGGGAAAGAACAACATGGACAACCTTAGTTTCTAGGAGTAGATCCGCTATGAATTAGCGTACCGTTTATGTTCATGTCACTTTAGATCATGCCAAAAGAAAAAAGTAAGAGCCTTAAAATACCTTGTATATAATGCCCCAATCTCAACCTATGCAATTTTCACGACTCCTTAGTCTACAATAAGAGAAACGATACTGTAGTTATCATTCAAGCGTCATAACTATTATGTATCGACCACAACCTATTTTACGATGAAACGGACAACACCTCCCCTATATATATGGCTTCACACAATTCGAAACGATCACCAAACAGCCCAAACAACATCAATAATAATCATATTGAGCCTCTCAAAACAGTCCACGCACAACCTAATCACTTCATACATACGACGGCCACCGTAGTCGTGTCAAACCGGAGATGTTACGAAGAACTACCAGCCCACAACCCTACATCTATATGGTGTTTTTCCACATCCTTCCTCCTCCAAAACTCCACAAAACAGTAGTAAAACACGCAGCCCAACAGCAACACAAAACAGTCCACAAAACAGTCCGCTACAAGTGAATAACTCGAACTCACGGCTTCCGATCACCGTCCCGTGAGTTCTTACATGTATAGAACGAATTACCATGAATTCACAGCAGAATAAATGTATGAAACAGAGCAGTAAACTCACCTTACTTGTTGGATAACTCAGCCCTTCCCTTGATTCTTCAAACTCTAGGTTTTACCCCCAATTAGAACTTGAAAGAGAGGGAAAATCGATTAGGGTTTGTGAATAATTTTTGGGAGGAAGTTTGTAGGGGTTTAGGTATGGTTATTTGTGATATATAATGAGGGTTATATTGCAGGAGATAACCCATTAAATGGGCTCTTTGGCCGACCCGAAATTTCCTATTTTTGGGAAGAACTGCACCCACCCACCCATTATGGGGAAGAACTGCACCCACCCACTCACGAATATCGTCAAGTGGCGGTGGAGGTAATCTCTCAGCTACAAAATAAACAGAGGAAAACTTACGAGCGAAGTTCCACGTCTCAGGGAACTCTGCCGGGTTCACCACAAGGTGCTTTGTCCGAACGTAAAAATAGCTTTCCCAGAAGCGACGATTAGCCTTATCATCCATCTTCACCACTAAACTCTTGGTTCCTCGATGGCGCATATGGATCATCGTGCCCCGAAGAAATTGGGGGGCAAAAATATTAAGTATATGACCCAAAGTAATCCCTCGACCGGCAAGCCCTGCATACTTGATGAGCATGAGGAAGAGCTTGTACGCGTACGGTGAGAGCTGATCCGGGCACACCTTGTAGAAGTGGAAGAAGTCTATCACTAGCGAGGGGAGAGGAAGCGTATATCCGACAACAAAAGGATACGCGTAAAATGCGCAGTACCCCGGGCGGTTCAAATGTACGATGTCCGCCCCCGTCGCCGATATCATGTCGATATGATTTGGGATCCCCGACTTAGCCTTGAGCGCCATAATCGCCGCTTCATCTATGGTGGAAGAAACAGGTTCTGGTTCATCTCCGGCAGGGGTGTTAAAATGAGTCCATAATTTCCCGGGACGGGGCAGTATCTCATCCTCAGTCGGAAACTCCTCATCTTCCATCACCTCCGTTCCCTCTCCATGAAGAGGTACATCATTTTCCAACACCGGAGCTTCGACGAATCTGTTAGTCTAGGAGGAGGTACCAACCATTTATCAAGCTCGATCGGAATAAACAAAAGTGATGAATAAATGGGGAGGGTGGTTACATCAAATTCTGACGAAAGCAGAAATACAAAATTTGGAAGAAGGTGGAAGGTGGAAGTTTGTGAAATTCCTCAGGTAAATCGAAAAGCGTAACAATCAAATGGTGGGTTCCCCTATATATAGGAACACAAATACCCTGAGCGGAAAACCCGAGAGTTGCCAAAAAGTTGAAAGGGCACGAGAAATGAGGCGGTGTCTGGGAAACATGCGTCATAATGACCCATAACGGGCCTCCATGGTATCCCGACTCGACGTGAGGATCCATCTCAGAACGGATGCAACGGTTCGGTAAGGTCCTTAAAACATCATATCGCCACCTCGCCATAAGAATCCCGTCCACGCATAATGATCAGATTTCTCCAAATTCTTGCACACAGGGTCCGCCCATTGAGCTCGCCTAAAAGACGACCCCACAGGCGGATGGACTACTGTATGGGTCGAAATTTGACAACCAGATGGTTATCATAAAACGAGACGGTAAGAGGTTGACCCTGCCATGGTCGTGCCCACAAGACGTAATGGCGACGAGCACCACGGTCCATGTCGGAGTCAAGCCGCTAGAAAGCTTATATTGCAAAATAAGCGTAATCTCTTGAGCAAGTAATGAAGGACTCAGTCATTAGAAAGTACGCCGGTCAAAGACCGTTGGATAAAAGGGAAAATTGTTAGTATATATAGAGAGGAGGAGACCATTATAAGGGGTGGATCTGGCTATTACAGGGGAGGCCATGGTTACAGAACCAAATGGATCTCTCAGCTATCAACAACTTTCTCTCTTCTCCTTCCATGCTCTTACGATTATAGCATAATCCCGCATAAATGTAAACTTATCATTTCTACTTGATATGTAATAATCATCTGAAGAAATATTAAATCTATTTATTCTTCTCCAACTTTTATATCCAATTTATCTATATCTAGAGTGAATTATATTTGGCTAAGATTTACCCTCCCCTATCTACTAATTGGTTTACTCAAAGAATTTAATGATTTTTTGGTTAAACACTCTACAGTCAAACAGAGAGGGGGGATTCGAGTTGTAACCTTGTGGTTGTAAATTTACCTTACTTCACTTTGAAATCCCATAAATGCCCTACTCTCTTCTTTCTTTCCATCTGCAGTCCCCAGCAGTAGGTATGGACTCACATAAACCATAAATTATACGGAAAACAACAGAAATTGCTTAAACCAGGGGTAGAAGAATAAAGTTTTTAGCATTAGGATTTCACACTTGTACAGGTCCCTTTCAATACCACGGAAAGCATCCCTATTAATAGGGTAAACCTAGGTTAACACTGCTTCAGACCATAAAGATTTTTGAAGATTCATCTCAAAGGAAGGTGCCCTAATAACTTCCAATAAATGTCTCTTTTTTCATTCTTCAACCCCGTTTTGTTGTGGGGTGTATGGGCATGTTACTTGAGACTCAACACCTTGTTTTTTATTAAATCGATTTCCGCTGTATCAGGCCTACAACTCGGAAAGATGGGTTCTTAAGCTGACCCGTTATGTTGGTTTAAAAGGTTGGGATTATTACACAACATAGCAACCCAACAACGCTCGCGACAAAAATTAACTACATATTTATCTTTTACAAATTTTAGCTAGTATATTTGTGTAGATTAGTGTGTTGTCACGACCCGGATATCCCACCCTCGGGAGTCGTGATGACGCTTACTCGTAGAAGCTAGGCAAGCCACGATCTTAGAAATCATTAACTCTTTTTGTTATTAATTCCTTTTTAACCAATTAAATTACCGGAAATAAACAAATAAATTACAGCGGAATATGAAATTTAGCGGAAGTCTTAAATAAAATACAAAACCAAAACATCCTGAAGACCAACACATGCCTCTAACCAGAACCTGGTGTCACAACATCCATGGCTGTCTAGGATTACTACAAATAAGTGTTTGAAAGAAAAGAACATAGTCTGTCTCGAGTACAAATGACAACAGAACATAAAATAACCGAAAGAAGAGACGCCGGGCCTGCGAACGCCTCCAGGGCTACCTCGGAGTCTCGGACTGAAGGATAGCTCCCAATCTACTGCTGATGACCAAATGCTACTCCGGGACCTGGATCTATGCAAAAGAGCACAGAGTGTAGTATCAGCACAACCGACCCCACGTGCTTGTAAGTGCCTAGCCTAACCTCGGCGAAGTAGTGACGAGGCTAGGACCAGACTACCAAATAAACCTGTGCAGATATACAATATATTGCAGAAAAATAAACAAGAAAAGAGCGGCTAAAAGGGAGGGGGTACATGCCTCGGGGAAACAGTTCAACTTAGCAGAAACTAAACAAATGTGAAGGAACAGTACAATATCTAAAACAATATAATAACACTACTGTTGCGGCGCGTAACCCGATCCATAGGTATATATATATAACTGTTGTGGTGTGCAACCCGATCCAATAAATATAATATATCTGTTACGGCGTGCAACCCGATCCAATATAATATCTGTTGCGGCGTACAACCCGATCCAATATAATATAAGTTGCGACGTGCAACCCAATCCAATATAATATATGTTGCGGCGTGCAACCCGATCCATATACGTATACATAAATAAAAATGTTGCGGCGCGCAACCCGTTCCAAATATACAAATCACAGTAATCATGACAAAATTCCGGCAAGGGATTAACCATAAAATACTCTAACCCGGCAAAGGAACTCAACAGTACAAGTATATTCGTCTCGGCAAGGGAGAACCAACTATAACCAATCTCAATTCAACTTCTAATCATCTCCATTATCACCATTTCCAACTCATAAATAACTTCTACGAAAATAAGCTAATCCTTTACTCAATACCACAGATCTACTCACTATTGCAACCATAGTATTATTCAAGAATACAACAAATATCAATTTAAGACTCACGGTCATGCTCGACACCGACGTATAGATACTCGTCACCATGCCTATACGCCGTACTCCACAAGAAACACATAGCAAATATGACTCAACTCCTAATCCCTCAAGCTAAGGTTAGACCAAACACTTACCTCGATGCCTTGAACACAACTCAAGTCTCACGTATAGCTTTACCCATTGATTCCACCGCCAATTCGCTCGTATCTAATCACAAATTACTTAATTACATAAATAAGTGCTAAATGAATCAACCCCAATGCATGAAAATGAGTTTTCCAAAGTTTTACCGAAAAAGTCAAAAATCACCCCTGGGCCCAAGTGGTCAAAACCTGAGGTTCGAACCAAAACCCGATTACCCATTCCCCCACGAACTCAAATATATAATTTGTTTTGAAATCGGGCCTCAAATTGAGGTCCAAATCCCCAATTTTTGAAAAACCTAGGTTCTACCCAAAACACCCATATCCCCCATGAAAATCTTTGATTTTAGGTTGAAATCATGTTAAAAGATGTTAATGATTGAAAGAAATGAGTAAAAACTAACTTACAATTGATTTGGAAGAAGACTTGTTCTTGGAAAATCGCCTAAGTGTGTTTGGGGTTGAGAAAATATGAAAAATGAAGCTCAAAATCGTTTAAGTGTAAAAAATGCAGGTCTCTGATATGGGAAATGCGAACAGGGGTTCGCAATTGCGAACCCCGACCTGCTGATGTGGGAATTGCGAAGTACTGTTCGCATTTGCGAACTCTTCGAAAATCCGGGACTTTCGCATTTGCGATTAAAAAGGCCGCATTTGCGACTGACCCTACTTCGCATTTGCGGACAACTTGGTCGCATTTGCGATAAGGCCTACACAGTCCCTTTCTCGCATTTGCGAGACTGGCTTCGCAAATGGAAGCCTGCAGATCAGAAATACCAGCACCTTTTCAAAGTCCAAAAATGCATCCGTGGCCTATCCAAAACTCACCCGAGCCCTCGGGGCTCCAAACCAAATATACACACAACCTCAAAAACATCCTACGGACTTATTCGTGCGATCAAATCACCAAAATAACATCATAAACATTGAACTAAACCTCAAAATCCATGAATTCTTTCAAACTTCATAAAACATCAAATTTTTCAATTTAGGTCCGAATCACGTCAAACGACGTCCGTTTTCAACCAAATTTCACAAGAATGACTTAATCCATATATAAGACCTGTACTGGGCGCCGAAACCAAAATACGGGCCCGATACCGACACGTTCTAATCAATTTTCACTTCAAATTTTCTTAAACAATTTCAAAAAACAATTTTACTAAAAAATTCATTTCTCGGGCTTGGGACCTCGGAATTCGATTCCGGGCATACGCCCAAGTCCCATATTTTCCTACGGACCCTCCGGGACCGTCAAATCACGGGTCCGGATCCGGTTACCCAAAACGTTGACCAAGGTCAAATTTATTCATTTTAACATCAAAACTTGGCATTTTTCACAGAATTTCATATTTAAGTTTTCCGGCTACGCGCCCGGACTGCGCACGCAAATTGAGGCGACTCTAAATGAAGTTTTCAAGGCCTCGAAGTCATAGAATTCAATTAAAAACAGGTAATGACCCTTTGGGTCGTCACATATATATATATATTGAGGGATATACTCCAAGGACAACTAGAAATAGTAACGGCTAGGCGGGTGAAATTTTTCTTAGCCCCTAGGCTGAAAATGTTAAGATACCCACAACTTCTCCTCTGCTGCGCTGCTTGGGCTTTTTATTAGCAAGTATTTAGGAGTATCTGAAATAGTAGGCAGATGTTCAGCTAACCAATCTGTCTCTTAATGCCAATTGGCCCACTAAGAGGAAAAGAAATGAAGCAACATGACCATTGCATCTTCCAGATGACAAGAACAAACTCACGAGATTCATAATAACACAACACCTAACACATATTAAAGGTTGACAATCATTAATTTGAATCTACTTGTACTCCAGAACCTAAACCATGGTAGTTAAGGTTCACATTCATTTGCTTTCACATACTTCTTTTTTATACAACTTTTTAACACTTATTAGTCCTAGTGAGCAAAAGCGAAATGTACCAGAAAGCTTTAATACCAAGTACCAAACTACACGGGCGATTTGCAGTCATACCCTATATTTATGCCACCTTTTAATTTGTACCCTATTTTTAAAAACTATTAATTTGGTAGCTAGCTAACAAACAATCCGTAATAATATGACCATTATACCCCTGACAAAACATATAAAAGATGTATCGCGCATAAATCAATTTACGGTTCTCCTCCATCACTCCGTCTCTCCTCAGATCGCCTCTCGCAAACCAGAAATTTGAACCAGATTCAAATTCCAAATTCAAAATTACAAAATACATTGTAAGTATTCTAATTCATCTTCAGAATTCAAAATAGTTTTTGAAACTGATTGATTTCATGATATATTTTTCTATTATTATTTGCATGAAGTTGTTTGACAGATGAATTTGCATGAACTTTTCACTGATAGATTTCACTGACGAATGAATTTGCATTCTAAATCTGTTTCACGTTGAATTCTAAAGTGAAGCAAAAGATTCTTCACTTTAAAGCTAATTTAATGTCAAAGCTAAAAATTCAAATATGCTGAAGTTTTCCACTGCATAACATGTTGAAGTTTTTGGTTTATTTGCTAAACAAGCTGAGTTTTTACATAATTTAGTAAAACTTGACACCAAAAATGCTGAAGTATTTATCTTGTAGTGTAATCAAGCTGAAGTTATTTAGTTAATATGTAAAAACTTCAGGACTAAATAAGCTGAAGTATTTATTCTGGATTCAATAGTTTTGTCGTAAAGATTTTTCAAAAACTTCAGCATCTAACTTCAGCATAAGATGCTGAAGTTGTTTAGTTCATTTTTAAAAACTTCAGGAAAACGAGCTAAAGTTTTCATCCTGCACTGGCTAAAATAAATTAAATTAAAATTACATATTGCACAAAAACTTCAGCATAAAATGCTGAAGTTGTTTAGTTCATTTTTCAAAACTTCAGGAAAACGAGCTGAAGTTTCCCTCCTGCACTATGTAATTTTAATTTATGTTTTATTTTATCCAGTGCATGAGGAAAACTTTAGCTCGTTTCCCTCCTGCTTTATGATTCTTTGGTAAAACTTCATACTAAATTACATATGTAAAACATTTTTAATATGCTGAAGTTTTTTAGTTCATTTGCTAAAACAAGCTTAATCTTTTGTCCTGCAATATATAATTTTTTAATGAGTTTTTGTTAATGCCTGTTGAAATTATTTAGTTTATTTTCTCTGTTATTTTCTAAGTTTAAAGAGGATTAATATTAAAAAAACGTACAAAAACATTAAAACAAAAACATCATTTTTCATTAAATAAAATAAAACATAAATTAAAATTACATATTGCACAAAAACTTCAGCATAAAATGCTGAAGTTGTTTAGTTCATTCTTAAAAACTTCAGCAAAACGAGCTGAAGTTTTCCTCCTGCACTATGTATTTCATTATGATTTTTTGGTAAAACTTCATACCAAAAGATGCTTAAGTTTTCCGGAAATGTAAAATATTTTTAATATGCTGAAGTTTTTTAGTTCATTTTCTAAAACATGCTTAATATTTTGTCCTGCAATATGTAATTTTTGGATGAGTTTTTGTTAATTCCTACTGAAGTTATTTAGTTCATTTTCTCGGTTATTTTCTGAGTTTAAAGAGAATTAATATTAAAAAAAATGCACAAAAACACTAAAACAAAAACAGAATTTTTTATTAAATAAAATAAAAGATAAATTAAAATTACATAAAAAGGAAATAACACAATAACCCTTTAACTAAAAGGATTATCCAAAAAAAAAAAACTAATCGTCCATATCGTCATCGTCGTCGTCACTGTCAGATGGACGAGCGTCTTCATCACCAACATTATCAAATTTGGCCAGCATCTCAAGCCTATCAAGCTTGTTATTAATTTCTTCCAGCTCCCTGTCGTACTTGTCTATCAGTTCATCTAGCTTCAGCTCAAACGCCTCTATGATGTCTTGCTTAATTTCGTCAACTATTTGCTTGATGACAGCATCCATTTTTCTCCCTTTTGTATTTTATCTGCTAAAATATATGTGTTTGAGTGAATAAACTCACAAGGCATAGCGTACTTATATAGGCGAAAAAACTTCTGCATGGTATATGAAAAGGCATAGAGGAATTTTAAACGTCTAATGAAAAGAGTGCATGAATATGATAGGAATGTAATTATTACACTAACACATACCCCAACGCAAAATAATTACTACTTTGATTGTGTTTGTTACGTTTACTCCTTTATACTATACAATGAATGCACTCTAAGATTTCATAATGAAACAAGCTGAACTTTATTTAGTTCATTTGCTAAAACTTCAGCCGAATGTGCTGAAGTTATTTAGTTCATTTCAAAAAAATTCAGCTCTTAATAAGCTGGAGTTTTTGTCCTGGATTCATTAATTTTGTCATATAACTTTTTCAAAAAACTTCAGCCGAATATGCTGAAGTTATTTAGTTCATTTCTAAAACTTCAGCACTTAATAAGCTGAAGTTTTTTAATAAGCTGAAGTTTTTGTCCTGGATTCATTAATTTTGTCATACAACTTTTTCAAAAGCTTCAGCAAAAGATGCTGAAGTTATTTAGTTCATTTAAAAAACTTCAGCACTTAATAAGTTGAAGTTTTTGTCCTGGATTCATTAATTTTGTCATACAGCTTTTTCAAAAACTTCAGCAGAAGATGCTAAAGTGATTTAGTTCATTTGTAAAAACTTCAGGACAAACCACCTAAAAGTTTTCCTCCTGCACTATGTAATTTTCTCCTACATGCTGAAGTTAAATTTAGTTTATGCTTAAGTCTTGTCCTGCATTAATCACCTTCTTCATGAGCTTTTTTTCGAAAACTTCACTATAAACAAGCTGAAATGTTCTAGTACATTTGCTCAACTTCAGCTTCAATGTGCTTACATTTTTTATGAACTTCATAATTAAATTCTTCTGTTTAGTTTCCTAATACTTGACACTAAACATGCTTGTGCAGGATGAGTTCGATTTGCATTGTTATTACTTTCAATGGGAGGTGGACTCTTGATTTCAAATATTTGGATCATGATACAAAACTTGTTCTGCTTAATAAACAAGTATCATTCAATACTTTCCTGAAGAAAATTAGTGAAGTTACAAATATTGATTCAAGCAGATATTCACTAAAGGTATGGTTTGATATCAAACTAAATACAAGCAAAGGAATGCTTGTAACTTCAGATGAAGAACTCAATACCTGTATACATTTGCTTACAACTGATTCAGCCTACAAGAATTGCCATTTTGTCGTCGAAAAAATACAACATTCAGAATCTGCAGCATTCAAACAATCTCTTGCATATACAATAGATTCAGAACCATTTGTTGATTATCAACATGGACTAGGACAATTAATAATGGAAGTAGACAACGAGCAACAACCTTCTAACATTACAACTGCTTCAGAATATATAATGCTGCAATAATTATCCGCTCCTCCAATATATTCATACCAGTTTTTTGATGACCAAGAAGAAGAAGGACAGCTAATAATGCAAATTAACAACCAACACACAATCCAACAAAGTTTTTTGTTACCTTCTGCAATGATAAGCAACAACGAAGATGAAGTAAACATGGAATTTATACCGATAACATCAAATAGAATTGAAGAAATTACTGAAACTTCTAGTGCTTCTCAGAAATCAAGAAAAAGAGTGAGGAGAAAGCTGAAAGAATCTCCACCATGTAAAATACTTAGGCACGATGCGTTGCCTGAGGAAGTAAGAGTAGGATCAATTTTTGAGAATAAACAAAACATGACTAAATTTTTCTGCAGCTTGGAGATAAACCAGAAAGTTGAATTCACTACAGTTAGATCATGTTCAAAGAGATACGAGCTGAAATGCATCGTGGAGAAATGTGGTTTGAATGTACGTGCTACCGGAATAAAAAATTCCACACTTTTCAGGGTGATAAAATATCATAACAACCATGAATGCTCGGATGATGCAAGAGAATCAAATCAGAAGCATGCTACATCAAATTTTATAAGTGAACATATTATAGAACATGTTCGAGACAAAAAGATAGAGGTTACAACTAACTGCTGTTGTTCAGAAGTAGGGGAAAATCCACAGCCATGGTGGCAGATACTTGACCAACTCCCTGCTGTTCACGATGTTCTTGTCTCTCTTCACCACCAACAATAGCAGCAAAATTACCTTCTGAACCAGTCCCTTGTGTACTACCCAGCGAAAAAGAACATAAATTGAAGTTATGGATATCACTGGTGTCACACAAAACATTAGGAGAACTGGATATCTTCCTTCTCTTAGGATTTGGAAGAATTTGTGATGCATCAGATGATATCTACAAAAGCAAGGAAAATATATACATAAATACAACTGATACGAAACGCACATTAGGCAAAAAAGTACCTTGTAATCGAATTGTAGAAAATAACTACCTGGTCTAAGTGGTGAGACACATATGGTGTTTGCATTCCAACGGATCCACTTCGATTACCTTCAAATACACCTATATCTTCATGCAAAAAAAAATATACTAAATAATACTGACTAAATTTTATGAAATAATACAAACACACTTCACACCTGTCTGTGAGCCAACATGTGTGAATAGATGTATTTCTCCTTTTTCATATAGATGAATAAGCTCACCAAATTCTTTTTGAGCTGCATTGAGTCTTTCTGAATAATCATCAAAAAAAAGTATTTAAAATTTCAAACTGTAAAAAATATACTTGGATCAAATGTAATAAATTCATGATCTATAGAATACCTTGACGTTTGTCTTCCACTGTGATTTCTCCAGGCTGCATGGCTTTGTCGATATCAGTAGCTCCAGCTTCATTCAATTGTGCACCAACGTCAAGGATCATTGGAGTATTCTCTGGAAGGATTTTCTCAACTGTATCTTCATTCAATTCAACATCATCAGAGAGTTTTTGAGTTATATCAATTGAAACACAACTATTTCCAACTTCCACTGCATATTCATAAAGAGGGGGGGGGGGGAGGGATATATATAACATAGAAAAAATTTATACCTGTAGTGTAAATTTCCTGTGTCTCTACACCTAAAATTTCATTGCAAATAGCTATTGCGTCTGCAAACCGACCGCCTTTCCCAATAGTGCTACACACATCACTCGATATCAGTTCTAAAATACCAACAGGTGCATGATCTCCATCGCCAAACAAATTGCCTTTTGCAATATCACTGCCCAAAGCACAACTCGATGCATGTTTTTCAGTTTCAACAACTTGATCATCTGCACCTTTCTTGCTTCCAACATTCTCAGTTGATAACTGTTCATTATTTCCATCTTTGCTCAGTCTATCAACACTGGAATGTTCCTCTTCAACTTGTTGTTGAACATGTTGATCGCCTTCAAGAGCCGCTTCCTCATGCGTAACATTTTCATCTGCGACTTTATGCGATGCATCATGAGCAACATGTTCTTCAGTATCAACAACTTGATCATCTACACCTTTCTTGCTTCTAACATTCACAGTTGATAACTGTTCATCATTTCCATCTTTGCTCAGTCTATCAACACTGGAACGTTCCTCTTCAACTTGTTGTTGAACATGTTGATCGGCTTCAAGAGCCACTTCCTCACGTGTAACATTTTCATATGCGACTTTATGCGATGCATCATGACCAATATTAATATCCGACAGATGTTTGAAAGAGTCGTTCATCCTATCATATTGTCGATAGTTCATGAAATCAAAATCACCGTCATCCATTTCATTTGATTTGTCGACAATCTTAAACAACTTCTCATCAAAATATTCCTAGAAAAAAGTTACTAACAATGATTAATCTAATTAACATTAGCAGAAAAAAAAAGACTTCTCTATAAATTAGCTTACCTTGACTTTTATAAACCGCATCCACAATAGCAGATCGCTCATCCTGTTTAAACTGCCCGACAACTTCTTTCGCGATGTTGCGTCTTTCATCTTCTGCATGCCTTTGAACCTCCATCGTTACCCTCTAGTATAGAGACACAGAACAAAACTTCAGGTATAAAAGAATGCTGAAGTTCAGCAAATACAGAACACAACTTCAGCTATTAGAATGCTGAAGTTCATCATAAACAGAACAAAACTTCAGCTGAAATATGCTGTAGTTTTACAAAAACACAAAACCAAAAAACTTCAGCTCAAAACTTACAGAACATATTGTGTTGACTAATTCATTGTCAAACACCGTTGTAGAACGGTTAGAACGACTTTGGGTACGAGGTGATTCGCCAATAACAGGAGTTCGATTCGCTTCTTTTGATCGACTCCGACAACGTGGTGATTCACCAGTTGAAGGAACCGCATTAAGTACCTTTGAACGAATCCGGCTGCATGATAATTGTCCAATTAAAGGCATTGAATTCAATTTCTCTTCTGTAGGAATTATATCTAATACCCTAAACGTGCGATATCTCTGTTTAATACAAAAAAGTATATTATGAAAAAAAAACTAATACTTCAACATATTAATACAAAGACAAAAATAAAAAAACAATAACTTACAGTATGATTACTGAAGTAATCCTCATAAAGTTCTTTAAATTTAGGATCTCCCACACATACGTAACGTAACATCCTGGGAACCTGAGGGGTATCAAGGTACTCATCCTCTCTTAAATACTTCTCCCGAATGTCTAGGAAGCGCTCATAGAACCAAGCACATAATGGAAATGGAAATCCACCAACTTTATACTCAATTGAATGATATTTGTTCTGCTTGTCCAATGCATGTTTCAGTAAGGTAATGAGCTTCTCATAACAACATTACCCCAAGGATATTAAGCACAAGCGTTATTTGTCACACCTCCTTTTTTACACACCTACCCCGAAGGATAATGTATAAGGGAGTTTTTCCATTTAAAGTGACATTATTCGAGATGAGATTATTTATTTATTTTTAGAGTCGCCACTCAGGAAAGGATGGGCTTTTGGTGTCCCGAGTCACCGGTTTAATTTAAATCCCAAATCGAGGAAAAATTTCGACTTCCTAATTGGAGTCTGCGAACCAGAAATTCTGTGTAAGGAATTCTGTTGACCCGAGGGAAGGTGTTAGGCACCCCCGAATCCCGTGGTTCTAGCACGGTCGCTTAAATTATCATAAATGGCTAAAATCTGGTTTTTATACATATTTAAACCTATAGTGCAATTTTAAGATTATTTACCGCTTTTAATTAATTTTTAGAAAATTGAACGTCGTTTAAAATATGTTTTCGGATCACGTCACATGAAATGCACCCGGATCCTCGACACACTTTATTCAACGTTTTGGGATTTGGATTTGGATCGCATGATATGCACACCCGAATTTAGGAAAGTAAAATTATTAAAGAACGCGCCTAAAGTGACTAACGTGTTATTAACTTTGCGGGAGGCCATGAAAATTCGCTAAATGGCACGTCCCAAATTCTACGTATTTTAATATAAACATTTAAAGAGGGCCACGCAATTTATGAGTTTTATTTGGCGTGGCGCACCTCGTTTTATTTTTTAAAGGCCATCCTAAATGGGACTATTATTTTCTAGTATGGATTGTTCCTAAAAGAGGCCCTAATTAATTAGCATTATAAAATTCGGGCCTCAAGTTCAAGTCCGGACTCAAACAAGAGGGGAAAACCTCTTAATTTGAATTCGCTACCTAACTTGGAGGCCCAAATTTATAATTCAAGTTTATTTTACTGTCATCATATCCAACACTTAATGAATAGATTAAGATCTTCCGTATGTTCAAACCAAACGTTCAAGGCTTTGGGCCTCAAAACGAGCCCAATATAAAAAAGCAGTAAACTGGGCTTTAAGCTCAACATCAGCCTTCATCTTAATGGACTCGAAACAATACCACTTGGCCTACTACTCGACCTACCATTTGAGTCCAGGCCTCATTGTTCATCAATTGGGAGCTTGACCGACTACTTGAGTCGATCTGAATACCAGTAATGATTCAATTCAGGAGATGGAGCAGAACTGGAAGCTAAATGATTCAATTCACGTATCAAATAGCAGTAAAATAGCAAGTTAAACAACTAATTATTTTGAAATTCTATGCTCCAATTTTATCCATCCAAACTAACTATGATATCAATTCTACCAACATCTAAATAGGAACTGATTTTGAACCAGTAAAATACTAGACAAATGTTTACAAAATGATGAAAATAATCTAATTAATCGAGTGTATTCTGTTAACACGTATGAGATACTGCCTGTTGGTATCTATAGGATTATCCTCACTATCCTGAATCCGAAAATTAACAGCAACTTAACAAGTTATGAATCCTAATGCCATGAATGACTAACTTGAATTGCACTAGAACTGAGGTCATAGTTATACAAATTTGGAAGGTCCACACAGTCCAATGATCATGCGAATACAAATCAAAACTAAACTATATTAAACAAATGCATATCATTTAACATCTAGTCAACTATTGATACATAATGATTCAATCGAGCACACATTAGGAAGCCAATTCATCAGGATGTTTTATTTCAATTCCAACTCAACTGCTACACCAAGGCAAATTCGAGGTGTGTACCTGGAATTGAGTGAACAAAAGGACAAGAGGAAGTCAGCAGTGTTAGACAGCAGGTCACAGCAGCAAGAAAACAGCTTGGAACCCAAAACAATATCACTAAAGCCCAGGAACAAATGACAGAGGTACAACACCAATAAAAACACCCAGAACAGCCTTGATTGAATCCAAACACACTCAAAATTAACCCAGGAAACTTCAGAAAACTTCAGTAATCAAACCCTAAGCTAGAAGATGCAAATCAACCACTAAAACTCGAAATTAACCTAAAAATTTCAATAGAACAGTGTTTTTGGAGTTTTGTGTTATATTTTATTTTTTTTTTTTTTGGTTTTTGAGGAGCTAATGATCTAATCTAAGGGAAGAACTTTTCAGATGTTCGAACTACAGTTTTTGGATTTTGGTATTTTTGAATTTCAAATTTTCAGAGATTCAAAGCTTGTGGAAGCTTTTTGGGGGAATTTTCAGATCTTAATTTTTTGGGGAATTTTCAGGTGCTCCAAAACTTGTTAAACAAGGCAATGGGTGTGCCTTTTATAGGCAAAGCCTAAGGCTTCCTTCAGATTTTAGTTTTCTTTTTTAGTCCTTCTCATTTTCAGCTTTTAGTCCCTTATTTTTAAACTTGTTACCCAAGTAACAACACCTATTTTATTGAAAACTATACTAAAGTCTATTCTAGAAAGTCCTATATCCATTACAATTCCTATACCATCCCTTCCTTACTTTAAAAATTACTACTCCTAATAAAACTACCCTTTTCTATGCCTAAATTACCCTTGATCAATCCCAAAATTACTAACTCAAACAACCTTTTACTTGAGTTAAAAGTTAACTACAGTTAATCCTAGTGAACCTAAATCAGCTATAACCAAACAGTTTGAACTTTGAACTAACTAATCTAATTGGACTCTAATTTTAATGAACACTAATACTTCTTGGTCAAAATAGTGAATTAACCATTATCTAACAAATAAAAATGGAAACTGAAATAGTATTCATATCAACAGAACACAATCATGTATCAAAGTCGAACATAGCAAAAAGAATATGAATCAACATAATCGAAATCAGTGATAACAAAACTGGACAGAAAACAAGACCAAATTAAACTAAACTACTCACTAAAGTAACCATTAAGGAACTAACCACTGAGTTAGACTAACAATATCATAACAAAGATCAAAACAAAACTAAAAATCAGAAATTATGCGAACTAAATCAAAATCAAAAACGAAAATTAAACTAGGAATTACAACTATGGAAACAGAATCAATCAAGAAAAGAAAAATAAAATGTAATCAAACAAAGGGAAGGAACTCACTGATTTGGTCTTCAATTCGATTGATTTTCGAAATTGATTTTTGTTAATTTTATATGCTTATTTTGTTAAAAATAAAACGTATAACATTAATAAAATCATTTGAGTACTGAAACTCCTAAAACAGTGTTGAAACTCAAAACCCTAGATCTAAAATTTGTAGGGTTTCGCTTGGATTTGAAGGATTCTAGTTGTGGATTTAGGAAAAGGAAGGTAAGTGGAGTCTGGGGTGTGATTTTGGGGAAGTTTGGGAGGCGGCGCCGCCGTACACGGCGGAGGCGGCGCTAGGGTTTCTCTTATTCGAAGGATTCGAGGGGGATTTGAGGGGAACTAGGCTTGGATCCGTAATGAGGAGGATGAGGGGAAGTAGGGGTCTATTTTTGGTGATTATTGGGTGATCGCCGCCGGCGGAGGCGATTTCCGGCCGGCGGCGGATGGTGGAGGACGGTGGTCCTAGGCGGCGTTACGCCGGAAATAACAGGGGTTTGTGAGAGATGGTGAGGTAGGGGGTTCTGGGGGGGGGTGGCTATGTTTGGACACTTATGTATTAAACAACATGGGCTTCAGGACCGTCCGATCAAGAAACCTCGACGGTCCTGATTGAACGAGCCCAAACGACGTCGTTTTAATGGTCTGGGGACTGGACCGGGTGAGATTGGACTGGGCTGGAACTGGGGGTGGGTTTGAGGACTAAAACTTGGGCCAACGGATTGATATTAGACTTGGGGTGAATTTGGCCCAAATTTGGGTCTTTTATTAAGGTGACTCAATTTTCTTTTGATTTTGTTTTCTTTCCTTTTTCAAATTAAATCTTAAAAGTCTAAATTAATTCTAAAAATTAAATTAACCTATCCAATCTATTTAATAATTGGCACAATTAATTAAATATCAAATTTAAAGGAAATCTAACCAAAATCAAAGCTAAGAATTAAACAAAACAAAATAACTCATTTTTTGTGATTTTTATATTTTTTGTGAAATCCTAATTACTAATTAATATAAAATATATAAGATTAAATCCTAAATGCAAATGCAATGTGAATTTTTTTGTATTTTTTATGAATTTGCGTTAAATTAAAACTGCAAATAAACACGAAAATTATGCAATTAATTCCTACAAATTAAACAATAAAATAAAAAAAATCCTAAATCTAAGAAATCTGTAGGAGCAATTCATGCGAGGCAAAAATCGCATGCTCACATTATTATCTTCAACAATAGCTGCATACTCCTCCAGCACAGATGATTCAGTCTTTTTTCCAAACAAAATAGACTCCACAACAAGAATTTCCACAAGCTTCACAACATCTTCATCACTCTCGCATACGTGTTTGAAATTCACATCAGCCTTTTGAATTTCATTTAGGGTCATAAAATCTCGAATATCCTTCAAGAGCACACCCTTAGACTTCCCAAAACAGCGCTTCAGAATATTGCTCTCTCGATTAATTGGTTTTTTAATGTGAAAGTCTTCAAGGGTGAAAGATACATCGTGGCCAAAAATCTTGAAACTAATGGAGTCTCGATCATTGGTGAATATTCGAGAAAGACACAAATAATGAACCAACTTCATGCTGCATTTGAAATTCTCCATAGCCATAATATATCAATGTACCATTATTAAGCTTATACTGTTGTGCAGGAGTCAAGAAACTTGCAATTAAACTCTTCAAATCGTGGTTCCCCTTCTAGTAACCACGACAGCTAAACCAATCTCCAAACTCATAATATCTATCCCCTGGTTTTGTAGGTGAAGCAGTAGGGACTGAAGGACCTGTGGATATTCTACGTTGTTTAGGTGCTTTAGGTGCTTTAGGATCCTTTAGCTGCTTTACGTGATTTAGCTGCTTTAGTGTGACGACCCAAAGGGTCATCACCTATTTTCTTACTCATTCTGTGCTTCTGAGGCCTTGAAAACCTCATTTAGGGTTGCCACAATTTGCGTGCGCAGTCCGGGAGCGTAGCCGGAAAGCTTAAATATGAATTCTGTGATAAAAATGCTAAATTTTCATATTTAATTGACTTCGGTCAATATTTCGGGTCAACGGACCCGGACCCGTAATTTGACGGTCCCGGAGGGTCCGTAGGAAAATATAGGACTTGGGCGTATGCCCGAAATCGAATTCCGAGGTACCAAGCCCGAGAAATGAATTTTTGTGTGAAATTATTTTCTGGAAATGATTAAGGAAAATGAAAATGAAATTTGATTAAAAGACTATGGTATCGGGATCGTATGTTGGTTCTGGAGCCCGGTACAAGTCTTATATATGGTTTAAGCGCTTTCTGTAAAGTTTGGTTGAAAACAGACGTCGTTTGACGTGTTTCGGACTTAAAATGGAAAATTGATGTTTTATGAAAATTTGGAAGAAATCATGAGTTTTGAGGCTTGATTCGATGTATATGATGTTATTTTGGCGATTTGATCGCGCGAGTAAGTCCGTATGAATTTTTTGAGGTTGTGTGCATGTTTGGTATGGAGCCCCGAGGGCTCGGGTGAGTTTTGGATAGGTGTCGGAGTGCATTTTTGAACTTAGGAAAATCTAGTATCTCAGTTATGCAATTTTCGCAATTGCGACGCAGGCCTCGCAATTGCGAGCTCGCAAATGCGAGCCTGGCATCGCAATTGCGAGGAAGGGGGACATTTCACCGTGTTCGCAAATGCGACCAAAAGGCTCGCAAATGCGAGCCTGGCCTTTTCGCAAATGCGAAGATATAGTCGCAAATGCGAAGATCCCCCAAACTAGCCAGTGTTCGCAAATGCGAACATTTTTCTCGCATTTCCCATACCTGCTTGGTTCGCAATTGCGAACCCAACTTCGCATTTCCCATATCCGCAGCCCAGCATATTTTATACTTAACCGATTTTGAGTTTCATTTTTCACATTTTCTCAAACTCAAACACCCCTAGGCGATTTTCCAACAAATCTTTCTTCTCCAAATTAATTGTAAGTTAATTTCTACTCATTTCTTTCAATCATTAACATCATTTAACATGTTTTCCACTTAAAATCAATGATTTTCATGGGTGAAATTGGGGGTTTTGGGTAGAACCTAGGTTTTCAAAAAATTGGGGATTTGGACCTCAATTTGAGGTCCGATTTCAAAACAAATTACATATTTGAGTTCGTGGGGGAATGGGTAATCGGGTTTTGGTTCGAACTTCGGGTTCTGACCACGTGGGCCCGGGGGCGATTTTGGAAATTTTGGAAAAAACTTTGGGAAATTCATTTTTATGCATTCAAATTGATTCATTTAGTGTTTATTAAAGTAATTAAGTAATTTGTGGCTAGATTCGAGCGGATTGGAGGTAGAATAACGGGGTAAAGCGATAGTTGAGGTTTGAGTGGAATTCAAGGCATCGAGGTAAGTGTTTGGTTTAACCCTAGCTTGAGGGAATAGGAATTGAGTCTTGTTTGCTACTTGCTAATTGATCGAGTACGATGTATAGGCATGGTGATGAGTATCTATACATTGGTGTCTAGTATGACCATGAGTCCCTACTTTGCGAATAGTTTTGTTGTTGATATGCTTTCCATGTTTACTTGATGACTTCTATATGTTGCAAAAACCTTGTGAAAGAAATTGTGATCTTGAAACTCGTGGAGCATTGGCTCGGGTTGAAATACAAATTGTGAAGGTATATGAGATAAGTAACTCTTTGGAGCATTGGCTCAAGTGATAATGCAAACTATGAGATGAAAGTGAAAGAAAGAAAAGAGTTAATGATTTATTCCCTTGCCGGGATGTTGTTGGATATTGATGATGTACCCTTGCCGGGTCTTTAAATTGTTGTTGTGTACCCTTGCCGGGATTTCTATTCTTGTTTTATTATTTCCCTTACCCTTGTTTGTGATTGTTGAATGGGTGAGGAGGAGTGTTAAAGCACGAAGGGTGATGTCGTGCATTGAATGATATTTGTGGATCGGGTTGCGCAATGTTAAATGATATGGGTCGGGTTGCACGCCGCAACAATGATATTTATGGATCGGGTTGCACGCCGCAATAATGATATTTATGGATCGGGTTGCACGCCGCAACAGTGTTGTTATATATTGGGATCGGGTTGCGGCCGCAACAATAATT
Organism: Nicotiana attenuata; assembly: GCF_001879085.1. Lineage (NCBI taxonomy): Eukaryota > Viridiplantae > Streptophyta > Magnoliopsida > Solanales > Solanaceae > Nicotiana > Nicotiana attenuata. The sequence goes on from NW_017672355.1 coordinate 79,448, forward strand.
GATACATGTGTGTTTATTTTAGGGATTAGTTTCTTGTACGCTGTAAATTCCAAGCTGCCCTTAGATTGTTATTCTGGATTTACTATTAATATTGTTTCCTCCCCACAGCATGCTCCCCCTCCCATATTGTTTACTTGTCTTATTCCATTATTTCCGTGATTCTTTGCGTTGACATTTCCCTTTATCGTGTTACTTGTCATTAATTGTTTTCCTTAGTGAATCATACGTTTCGTGTACTTGTTGTCTTATGAACTCGTATTACTTATTACGTTTGTTAGAGTAAATTTCTTGTGGAGTAACTGTTGATTTAATTGAAATGGGAGCGGGTGGTACGCCTACCACAAGATGTTGAGAAATGGGATCGGGTTGCACGCCTGCAACTAGATGAGTTGGATATGAAAGTTGCCTTATCTCTTCATTTATTGCTAGAAGTTAAATTGAGATGTACTCTTTATTAATCCTGATATTTTATTTCTAACTGTTGCCCCTGAAGCATGCTCCCTTCCCCAGCTTAAATTGTTAATTTCTTGCTACTTCTCCGTTGTACTTGTATATATATATCTGCACAGGTTTATTTGGTGGTCTGGTCCTAGCCTCGTCACTACTTCGCTGGGGTTAGGCTAGGCACTTACCAGCACATAGGGTCGGTTGTGCTGATACTACACTCTATGCTATTTTGCACAGACCCAGGCTTCGGACGGCAGCAGCAGTAGTGTGAGAGTAGGCTTTCAGTCCAGCGAGACTCGAGGTAGCCTTGCAGGCGTTCGCAAGCCCTGGCGTCTCCTTTCATCTATATTCTTGTTTCTTTCATGTATTTCTGGAGACAGTGTCGAGTTTATTTCTTTCAGACCTTTATGTGTAGTATTTTTAGACCGTCTGTGAAGCTGTGACACCAGTCTTGGGTAGAGGCTTTTGTTGAGATTTTCCGCATTTTTAATTCAGTTTTCTATAATATTAAGACTTCTGCTTATTATTTAATTTCGTTACTTTTGTATTATTGCCGATAATGGTTATAAGGAATTATGTTATTAATGGAAAGGTAATTAAAATTGGCTTGCCTAGCTCTCATTAGTAGGCGCCATCACGACTCCCGAGGGTGGGAAATCCGGGTCGTGACAAGTTAGTATCAGAGCACTAGGTTACATAGGTCTCAAAGTTCACAGACAAGCTTAGTAGAGTCTGAGGGATCGGTGCGGAGACGTTTGTATTTATCCCCCATAGGCTACCGAGTTAGGAAAATTTTCACATTTGTTCTATTCTTCCCTGTCGTGCGATTTTGTTCTCTTAATGCTAAATTTAAACCTCTACTCTTGCCCTTTCGTGAATGGCGAGGTCATGTACCGGTTCTTCAGCCGAGCAGCAGCGGGCCGGTGATAGATCAGCTATGTTTCGGAGGTTTTGTGGAGGTAATGGTATTAGAGGTGGAGGTAGAGATGCGAGAGGTGGAGGTAAAGGTATTAGAGGTGGAGGTGCAGGTATGTTCTGGTTTGTGGTAGAGAAGCTTCGGTTTTATTTTGCGCCACATCTGGTCATGCCTAGTGATTTATTGAGTGTTCCTGTTTATGTGTCTGCACCGGTGGGTGATTCTATTGTGGTCGATCGAGCCCATCGTTCTTGTATTGGGGTGATTGGAGGTCTTGAGATTCGAGTAGATTTGTTGTTGTTGGATATGGTTGACTTCGACATTATATTAAGGATGGACTGGTTATCACGCTATCTTGGACTGCCATGCCAAGATTGTGACCTTAGCTTTACTGGGTATGCCTCGTTTAGAGTGGAGAGGGACTCCAGGTCATTCTACCCGCAGTGTCATATTGTATGTGAAGGCTTGGCATATGGTTGAGAAGGGGTGTTTGGCTTATTTAGCTTATGTTCGGGATTCCAGTGCTGAGGTTCCCTCTATCGATTCTGTGCCCGTTGTTCGTGATTTCCCTGATGTTTTTCTTTCAGACCTGCCAGGTATGCCACCCGACAGGGATATAGATTTCTGCATTGATCTGGTTCCGGGCACTCAGCCCATTTCTATTCCGCCATATCGTATCGCCCCGTCGGAGTTGAAAGAGTTAAAAGAACAGTTGCAAGATTTGCTTGAGAAGGGCTTCATTAGGCCCAGTGTTTCGCCTTGGGGTGCGCGGGTATTGTTGTTAACAACGAGAATGGGTCAATGAGAATGTGTATTGATTACCGGCAGTTGAACAAGGTTACAATCATGAATAGGTATCCATTTCCGAGGATTGATGATTGGTTTGATCAGCTTCAGGGTGCCAAGGTATTTTCAAAGACTGACTTGAGATCTGGCTACCATCAGTTGAGGATTAGGACATCCGATGTCCCTAAGACAACTTTCTACACTCAGTACGGGCATTATGAGTTCTTGGTTATGTCATTCGGGTTGACGAATGCCCCAACAACTTTCATGGACTTGATGAACCGAGTGTTCAGGCCTTATTTGGATTCATTCATGATAGTGTTCATGATGATATTTTGATATATTCCCGCAGCCGAGAGGAGCACGAGCAGCATCTTAGAGTGGTTCTTCAAACTTTGAGGGATAGTCAGTTGTACGCCAAGTTTTCGGAGTGTGAGTTCTGGTTGAGTTCAGTTGCATTTCTGGGTCATGTCGTATCAGCAGAGGGTATTCAGGTGAACCCAAAGAAGATTGAAGCGGTCGAGAACTGGCCTAGACCAGCATCAACTACAGAGATTCGGAGTTTCTTGGGATTGGCGGGCTACTATCGTCGGTTCGTGGAGGGGTTTTCATCTAGTGCAGCCCTAATGACCAGGTTGACCCAGAAGGGGTGCCCAGTTCAGATGGTCGGATGAGTGTGAGGCGAGCTTTCAGAAGTTCAAGACAGCTCTGACTACGGCGTCGGTGTTGGTTTTGCCCACAGGATCAAGGTCATTGCCTATGCTTCGAGGCAGTTGAAGATTCATGAGAAGAACTATCCAGTGCATGATTTAGAGTTGGCAGCCATAGTTCACGCATTAAAGATTTGGAGGCATTATTTGTATGGCGTGGCGTGTGAGGTGTTCACTGATCACAAGAGTCTTCAGTACTTGTTCAAGAAAAAGGAGTTGAAGTGGAGGCAGAGGAGATGGTTGGAATTGTTGAAGGATTATGATGTCACCATTTTATATCATCCGGGGAAGGCCAATGTAGTGGCCGATGCCTTGAGTAGGAAGTCAGCCAGTATGGGCAGTCTCGCTTATATTCCGGTCAGCCAGAGGCCGCTTGCTTTGGATGTTTAGGCTTTAGCCAATCAGTTCGTGAGACTGGACGTTTCTAAGCCCAGTCGTGTGTTAGCTTGCACGGTCGCTCGTTCTTCATTATTGGAGCGTATTCGTGATCGGCAGTTTGATGATCCCCATTTGTGTGTCCTTAGAGACACGGTGCAGCGAGGAGGTGCCAAGCAGGTTACCTTAGATGCGGATGGAGTTTTGAGATTGCAGGGGCGAGTTTGAGTGCCTAATGTGGATGGGCTTCGAGAGTTGATTTTAGAAGAAGTCCATAGTTCTAGGTACTCTATTCATCCGGGCGCCGCGAAGATGTATCAAGATTTTGCGGCAGCATTATTGGTGCATAGAATGAAGAAGGGTATTGTGGCATATGTGGCGCGATGTTTGAATTGTCAGCAGGTTAAGTATGAGCATCAGAGGCCCGGTGGCTTATTTCAAAGGATTGAGCTTCCCGAGTGGAAGTGGGAGAGGATCACTATGGACTTCGTTACTGGACTTTCGTTGACCCGAAAAAAGTTCGATGCAGTTTGGGTCATTGTTGATAGGCTGACCAAGTCAGCGCATTTCATTCCTGTGGCAGTCTCCTATTCATCCGACAGGTTAGCTGAGATCTATATCCGGGAGATTGTTCGCCTTCATGGTGTGCCGGTATCTATCATTTCGGACCTGGGTACGCAGTTTACCTCGCGCTTCTGGGGAGCAGTTCAGCGAGAGTTGGGCACACGGGTTGAGTTGAGCACAACATTTCATCCCCAGATGGACGGCCAGTCCGAGCGGACTATTCAGATTTTGGAGGATATGCTCCGAGCTTGTGTTATTGACTTTGGAGGTTCGTGGGATAAGTTCTTGCCTTTAGCGGAGTTTGCCTACAACAATAGCTACCAGTCGAGCATCCAGATGACTCTTTATGAGGCTTTATATGGTAGGTGTCGGTCTCCGGTTGGATGGTTTGAGCCGGGAGAGGCTCGGTTGTTGGGTACAGATTTGGTTCAGGAGGCCTTGGACAAGGTCAAGATCATTCAGGTTAGGCTTCGTTCAGCTCAGTCTAGGAAAAAGAGTTATGCAGACCGCAAGGTTTGAGATGTGGCATTCATGGTTGGTGAGTGGGTACTGCTTTGAGTGTCACCTATGAAGGGCGTGATGAGATTTGGGAAGAAGGGCAAGCTTAGCCCTAAGTTTATTGGTCCGTTTGAGATTCTTGATCGAATGGGAGAGGTGGCTTATAGACTTGCATTGCCGCCTAGCTTATCAGTGGTGCATCCAGTTTTTCATGTATCCATGCTTCGGAGGTATCACGGCGATCCAGCCCACGTGTTAGATTTCAGCACTGTCCAGTTGGACAAGGACTTGTCTTATGAGGAGGAGTCGGTAGCTATTCTAGACCGGCAGGTTCGTCAGTTGAGATCCAACAGTTTTCCTTCTGTTCGTGTTCAGTGGAAGGGTCAGCCTCCTGAGGCATTGACCTGGGAGTCCGAGTCTGATATGCAGAGTCGATATCCTCATCTTTTCCCCGACTCAGGTACTTCTTTCTTTTGTCCGTTTGAGGACGAACAGTTGTTTTAGAGGTGGAGAATGTGACGACCCAAAGAGTCATCACCTATTTTCTTACTCATTCCGTGCTTCCGAGGCCTTGAAGACCTCATTTAGGATTGCCTCGATTTGCGTGCGCAGTCTGGGCGCGTAGCCAGAAAGCTTAAATATGAATTCTGTGATAAAAATGCTAAATTTTGATATTTAATTGATTAAATTTGACTTCGGTCAACATTTTGGGCCAACGGATCCGGACCCGTGATTTTACGGTCCCGGAGGGTCCGTAGGAAAATATGGGACTTGGGCGTATGCTCGGAATCGAATTCCGAGGTCCCAAGCCCGAGAAATAAATTTTTGTGTGAAATTGTTTTCTGAAAATGAAAATGAAATTTGATTAAAAGACTATGGTATCGGGCTCGTATGTTGGTTCCGGCGCCCGGTCCAAGTCTTATATATGGTTTAAGCGCTTTCTGTAAAGTTTGGTTGAAAACGGACGTCGTTTGACGTGTTTCGAACTTAAAAAGGAAAATTGATATTTTATGAAAATTTGGAAGAAATCATGAGTTTTGAGGCTTGATTCGATGTATATGATGTTATTTTGGCGATTTGATCGCGCGAATAAGTCTGTATGATGTTTTTGAGGTTGTGTGCATGTTTGGTATGGAGCCTCGAGGGCTCGGGTGAGTTTTGGATAGGTCTCGGAGTGCATTTTTGAACTTAGGAAAATCTGGCATCTCAGTTCTGCAATTTTCGCAATTGCGAAGGCCTCGCAATTGCGAGCTCGCAAATGCGAGCCTGGCATCACAATTGCGAGGAAGGGGGACATTTCACTGTGTTCGCAAATGCGACCAAAAGGCTCGCAAATGCGAGCCTGGCCTTTTCGCAAATGCGAAGATATAGTCACAAATGCGAAGACCCCCCAAACTAGCCAGTGTTCGCAAATGCGAACATTTTTCTCGCATTTCCCATACCTGCTGGGTTCGCAATTGCGAACCCAACTTCGGATTTCCCATATCCGCAGCCCAGCATATTTTATACTTAACCGATTTTGAGCTTCATTTTTCATATTTTCTCAAACTCAAACACCCATAGGCGATTTTCCAAGAAATCTTTCTTCTCCAAATCAATTGTAAGTTAATTTCTACTCATTTCTTTCAATCATTAACATCATTTAACATATTTTCCACTTAAAATCAATGATTTTCATGGGTGAAATTGGGGATTTTGGGTAGAACGAAGGTTTTCAAAAAAATTGGGGATTTGGACCTCAATTTGAGGTCCGATTTCAAAAAAATTTACATATTTGAGTTCGTGGGGGAATGGGTAACCGGGTTTTGGTTCGAACTTCGGGTTTTGACCACGTGGGCTCGGGGGCGATTTTGGAAATTTTGGGAAAAACTTTGGGAAATTCATTTATATGCATTCAAATTGATTCATTTAGTGTTTATTAAAGTAATTAAGTAATTTGTGGCTAGATTCGAGCGGATTGGAGGTGGAATCACGGGGTAAAGCGATAGTTGAGGTTTGAGTGGAATTCAAGGCATCGAGGTAAGTGTTTGGTTTAACTCTAGCTTGAGGGAATAGGAATTGAGTCTTGTTTGCTACTTGCTAATTGATCGAGTACGATGTATAGGCATGGTGACGAGTATCTATACATTGGTGTCTAGTATGACCGTGAGTCCCTACTTTGCTAATAGTTTGGTTGTTGATATGCTTTCCATGTTTACTTCATGACTTATATATGTTGTAAAGACCTTGTGAAAGAAATTGCGATCTTGAAACTTCGTGGAGCATTGGCTCGGGTTGAAATACAAATTGTGAAGGTATATGAGATAAGTAACTCTTTGGAGCATTGGCTCAAGTGATAATGTGAACTATGAGATGAAAGTGAAAGAAAGAAAAGAGTTAATGATTTATTCCCTTGCCGGGATGTTGTTGGTTATTGATGATGTACCTTTGCCGGGTCTTTAAATTGTTATTGTGTACCCTTGCCGGGACTTCTATTCTTGTTTTATTATTTCCCTTACCCTTGTTTGTGATTGTTGATTGGGTGAGGAAGAGTGTTAAAGCACGAAGGGTGATGCCATGCATTGAATGATATTTGTGGATCAGGTTGCGCGCCGCAACAATGTTAAATGATATGGGTCGGGTTGCACGCCACAACAATGATATTTATGGATCGGGTTGCACGCCGCAACAATGATGTTTATGGATCGGGTTGCACGCCGCAACAATGATGTTTATGGATCGGGTTGCACGCCGCAACAATGATATTTATGGATCGGGTTGCACGCCGCAACAATGATATTTATGGATCGGGTTGCATACCGCAACAGTGTTGTTATATATTGGGATCGGGTTGTGCGCCGCAACAATTATTGATACATGTGTGTTTATTTTGGGGATTAGTTTCTTGTCCGCTGTAAATTCCAAGCTGCCCTTAGATTGTTATTCTGGATTTAATATTAATATTGTTTCCTCCCCACAGCATGCTCCCCCTCCCATATTGTTTACTTGTCTTATTCCATTATTTCCGTGATTCTTTACGTTGACATTTTCCTTTATCGTGTTACTTGTCATTAATTGTTTTGCTTAGTGAATCATAAGTTTCGTGTACTTGTTGTCTTATGAACTCGTATTACTTGTTACGTTTGTTAGAGTAAATTTCTTGTGGAGTAACTGTTGATTTAATTGAAATGGGAGCGGGTGGTACGCCTACCACGAGATGTTGAGAAATGGGATCGGGTTGCACGCCTGCAACAAGATGAGTTGGATATGAAAGTTGTCTTATCTCTTCATTTATTGCTAGAAGTTAAATTGAGATGTACTCTTTATCAATCCTGATATTTTATTTCTAACTGTTGCCCCTAAAGCATGCTCCCTTCCCCAGCTTAAATTGTTAATTTCTTGCTGCTTCTCCGTTGTACTTGTATATATATATCTGCACAGGTTTATTTGGTGGTCTGGTCCTAGCCTCGTCACTACTTTGCCGGGGTTAGGCTAGGCACTTACCAGCACATGGGGTCGGTTGTGCTGATACTACATATTATGCTATTTTGCACAGACCCAGGCTTCGGACGGCAGCAGCAGTAGTGTGAGAGCAGGCTTTCAGTCCAGCGAGACTCGAGGTAGCCTTGCAGGCGTTCGCAGACCCTGGCGTCTCCTTTCATCTATATTCTTGTTTCTTTCATGTATTTATGGAGACAATGTCGAGTTTATTTCTTTCAGACCTTTATGTGTAGTATTCTTAGACCGTCTGTGAAGTTGTGACACCAGTCTTGCGTAGAGGCTTTTGTTGGGATTTTCCGCATTTTTAATTCAGTTTTCTATAATATTGAGACTTCCGCTTATTATTTAATTTCGTTACTTTTGTATTATTGCCGATAATGGTTATAAGGAATTATGTTATTAATGGAAAGGTAATTAAAATTGGCTTGCCTAGCTCTCATTAGTAGGCGCCATCACGACTCGCGAGGGTGGTAAATCCGGGTCGTGACATTTAGGATCTTTAGGTGCTTTGGATTTTGTAGATGCCATTTGTTCAAAAAAAGTAGAAGATACAAAAAATAACATCAGAACATTATCATAAAAATCAATTAAAACTTCAGCTCTAAGAAGGCTGAAGTTCAGCAAATATAAAACAAAAACATCAGCTCATAAATGCTGAAGTTCTGCAAATACAAAACAAAACGTCAGCTCCTAGAATGCTGAAGTTCACCAGTTACAAAATAAAACTTCAGCAAAAACATGCTGTAGTTTTTACAAAAAAGAAAACACAAATTCAACTCCAAAATAATGCTGAAGTTCATAAAAAAAATAACAAAAAATACAAAACACGAAACAAAACTTCAGCTCTTAAAACTAAGGTATCATTGAAGTATTATAAACTTCACACTTAAATAGTATCATCTATTTAACTCTCAAAATTTTTAAAAATTTCGACGTCTCCAAAAATCACTGAAGAATTTATAGAATTTTCATCAAAAACACAACCACACGTTCAAAAAACCTAAAAACACAATAGTAAAAGTAGAACTAATGCACTATCAAAGTAAACCCTAGGAAACTATTTTATCATAAATACATGACTATCAAAATCAAAACCAGAAATTAAATCGTAAAAATTAATACTAAAATAAACCCAGAAAGTTAATGCAATGTACCTATGATTATACGTAATGTTATTGGGGAACAAACAGTTGAAAAATAAAAAAACAACGACGAAAACCGTTTGATTTCAGAGAAGAACAAATCAAAAAACGCGAATAACGGGAGAGAGAGACAGAGACAGTAGAGGACTAGCATATACTTGGGGAGAAAGTAGTCTTTTAATAAAGAAGGGCAAAATAGTCTTCATTAGCCGGAAGGAATTAGTCTCCACTAGCGTCATTCGAAGAACGAACAAGAGTAAACGATACGACAATGGAAGATCCTTAGACATTAAAAGGCTTTTAACAAAAAAAACAGGTACGAATGCAAACAGAAAAACAAAACGACTACAGATTAAAAATGAACGACCAAATAGAGCGCCCCACGCAATTTTAACGAACTACGTCCCAATATGGGTCTAAGGAAAGGAACGGGCTTCACTAAAAGTTTCTATCTAATTTTTCCTTATCAGGGGATGATGGCTTCTTTAATGGGATGAACACATTTTAACAAGCCAAGTCAATTAGTTTGTACATTAATTAGTATTTTCATTTGGAGTTAGAACTTTCTGTTTTCACATTTTACTCACTATTACCTAATTCATTTTTCCTTTCTTTTCCCAACTGAAGCCTTTTCCTTCTTATATATATGTCTCCCTCTATAAAATTTACCCGCAACTTGATTCTCTAATCCAATTCTCGTGTAGGGTTTATTTTTCTTTTGCCCTTTTTATTATTATTATTATTATTATTATTATTATTATTATTATTATTATTATTATTATTATTATTATTTAAGTTTTTGGTTTAGAATTATTTATTTCAAAGCTGCAGTGAACTGACATAAAACGGAGCTTAGATCTGGACAGAATTAGAGAGAAACTATATTTTCAAGCTGACTCATATTTTAGTTCACTTATATTCGCATAGACTGACATAAAAGTGAATGAAGATTTCAGTTGTTAACAAGAATCAAGAGGAGTAGAGTCACAAAGGTCTTCGGTTGCTAATCACATGTTTATTACAATAATTAGTATAGCCACAAAGGTCTTCGGTTGCTAATCACATGTTTATTACAATATATAACATATAATTATTTTAATATACTCGACACTTGACAGATCTGGAGATAAATCGGCTAAGACGTGAATAACGTGGTACAGCACGGGTTAATTACAGTAATGATTAGCAGTGTCTTTTTGAGCCAGAAAACAGAAAGTGGATGAGAAACCAGGGATTCCTTTTTCTATTGAGATTAGTTATTCACATTCTCCGTAAATTATTTTAAACGTAAATAATTGAGTTGACCGTTGACATCTATCAACACATTTATTACATTAAAAACATAAATTTAGTATGATTAGACTAATTCAAACTTCACTCTGTAATGTGTTCTTTTTAGTAAAAGTTTTGGCTCAAATTATGGTTAATACTTGAAAAAAAGAGCGAACGTTGAACCAAAAAATACGGAAATGGTAGTGGTCCCAAAAATATTATTATACTATTAGTACGAACTCATTTTTATACGTTAAGAACTTTCGATTGTCTTAACTTAATCATAGGCTATTCTACTCGGTTGGTTCGGTCAGCTTGTTGGTAGATTCCTATTTTCACTTGTTTGTAAATTGCATATTTACATAGTTCATGCTTTGTGAGCCTTTTGCCTTTGAGCTAGCCTTCATATTTTGAGATTCGATTCTCTATATTTCATCGAATTATATATTGTATATCTCATTTTTAATGCTATAAACCAAAAGTACTAAACAATTCAGAATTATTAATCCTAAAAATATAATTTCAAGACTATAATCCAAGAATAACTTTGTCCTGGAACCAAATCGACCCCTCAATCTCTATTTGATATTAGAACCAATTGCTTGAAGAACTTCCTTGAACTCGACACACTATTTTGATTATCCTTTGGCTCTACAAATCCTCTCTAGACATTTCCATCATATATCATTTTTTCCTATTCAATTAACTTTCTCGATTATTTTGCTTGAAAAAAATGTTCCTGTGACAGTTCTTAAAAGGATCAAGCCGCACACTCTTCATCAAATTACGACGTTAAACAATCCTGAAGTTTGTTAAAATATGTTAAATATGGTTTACAATCCATTATTTTATAGATTCTTTACAGTCTGCGTTTAAAAAAAAAAAGATATATTGTCTTTTACCGATCATAAAGTATTTATTCCAAGAGGTACGTATTTTAGAAGGGAAAAAAAGAAGCAATCGGTTCATCTAATAACTCATTAGTGACATTTACGTTCATTCCGTTCAAGGACTATTTATATAAAAAAGTTTATGTGGTGAAAATTAATGTATAAATTGTTATATAGTTAATAGCTAGATTGGAATTGTTATACAATGAGTACTGCGACAAGAGTTACCAATTACTCTAAGAAATTTTTTGTTTATTAGATATTCTTTTTCAGGTACTAATTCAACTATATATTGTCATTCCACATTTTATCTCGCAATAAAATATATCAAATTTCACATAATATATGCGGGTATTAATTATATGAAATCTGATACTGAAAATAAAGAACACATTGCATGTGCATTATTTTATATTAAAAAATCAAAGCTTGCACTAATTATGTAGATTAAATTAATAATGTAAAGTTCATATTGCAAATTAGACGTTGATAACCATATGAGATTTTCCTAGAATTACACCTACTTATGTGATCAACCTTTTTTTCCTACACTCATGTGATCAACCAAAAGATACTCTTTTCCTTCCTATTTAATGTCCGATACATGCTCATTAAAGTCTTGACTAATTAGGACTATATTTTTTTTATTTTCTGGACATATCTATCATACCATGACCATTGATGGGTTGATGGTAAGTTGGTAACCAAAAGATCCCTTAATTAAACATTGTGTGATATTGGTGATGCCACGCGATCGAGTTTGTTTAAGGTGGGGTTTGTACTTCTGCTTGGTCAACCCCACTTATTTTCTTATAATTTGAGAACAATGCACGTGATTTCTACAATGGAAAAATTGCTTGGACTCTAGTCTGGGTGGCTCGACTATAAGGCTAGTAAAGCAATCGCTTGGGACTCTAACTTTTTGGGTGTCCGGGTTTTTTTTAAAGATATATCTTATGTATTATTAAAAAAATATGTGTGAATTTAAATTTAAAAGAATTTTTGGAACGAACGTATAATAACTTTAATGTGTGAGGATTGTTGGAATAATTAGATAATAGAATAGTTTTTAATGAATTGTTTGCTTGCATGGAGATGGTAGCTTCTTTTTTTTGCCCTCATATATATCCTAACAATTGTTACGGGCCCACATTATTATTTATATATTTATCTTTTCATTCTCTCTTTTACTATTCTTATTCTTAATATTGAAATGTCTCTCAATCGGCAACTTACCGTAGCTTACAAGTTGTCCTATTAAAAGCATTACAACAAGCAATCATTATATTAAAGCAATGCAACACTTTTCGATATCATTGTATCAACTTATCTTGCTCTATAGTTTCTTGCCCTTTGATTTCTGCTATTATCTATTGTTTCTTGTATTTCGATTATCTTATTTATCTGTGACAGCTATGCTCCTTTTTAGATTGCTTTATCATGACTTATCCACTTTCGTTACTTTCATTTTCATACTGCATTGAATTGATTGTCCTTATCTAACCTCTTTTTGGCCATGCTTTCTCTTGAGTCGAGGGTCTTTCGTAGATAACCTCTCTACCCAACGTAGAGGTAAGGTCTGCTACACTCTACCTCCCCAGACTCCACTTGGTGGATTTTCACTGGATATGTTGTTGCTATGTATCAACTTATCAATTTCTTGCGAGAAATCACGCGACAATTAAGGTGTGCAAGTAAGAGAATTAATGAAAGTAGCAATTAACCACGGAGTCATGGAAGACAATTCAATACAAGAATAATTAATAACAAGTAGCAAATTACGCATAGAAAGCAATAAAAACATGTAACAATTAAGGCATGGAATAAAATAATTCATGAAATACGAGAAAGCATGGAAACAATTATTTTGATGGCGTATATACACTCTTCACCTTGCATGTATGCCGTTACACACGTATTTCACATAACATATAGTTCAAGGTTCCTAATTCTCTCAAATCAAGGTTAGACCCAATACTTACCTTGCTCCGCAATCAAATCAAAACTCAACCAGGACCTTTTCTCTAAAATTCGCCTCCAACCCAATCGAATCTAATCAAAAACGATTCAATATTATCAAACAATGCTAGGGAAGTGAATTACAATAAATAAATCTAAGATCTTTACACTTTCCCCAAAAAGTCAATAAAAGTCAACTCGGGGCCGTCCGGTCAAAACCTGAGTTTAATGGTAGATTCTGGCTACCCATGACCCCACGAATTCATATATGTTATTAATTTCAAAATTCGAGTCCAAATCGACTCTCAATTTGACAAGGTTTCACAAAATTTTACTTTGATTCCCATAATTTTGATGTTTAAATCTAAGATAGATTGATGGAATATGATTAGAAATGGATTAGAATCATGCACCAAAGTTTGTAGATAACATTCCCTTCTCAAAATCGCCTCCTACCGAGCCTACGATTCCAAAATATGAAAATGAAGTTAAAAAACTGGCCCCTCAGCTTTTTGTCCAGAATGCGAAGAGGTCATCGCAAAAGCGAATTACCCACATCTCTCCTGTCATTGCAATTGCAACGACTAATTCGCAAATGTGAACATTAGAACTTTGCAAATGTGATCTCTCCTGTTCGCAGGCCATCTTCGCAATGCGAACAAAATGTTCGCAAATGTGATCATAACAGACTAGGCCATTCTCGCAAATGCGACTTCCATTCTCGCATTTTCGAGACCTGCAACACCAGAACACACCAACAACACCAAAACTCTTCCAAACATTCTGAAATGCGTCCGATCAAAATATCATACGAACTCGCTTGCGCGATCAAAATATTAAAATAACAATTATCAAAATACCAAAATAACGCCTAGAACTAGAAAATACGAATCAGACATCAAAATGTATGAAATTTTCAAAGAAACTCATGAATTTGCAATTTACAACCGGATGTCTGAATCACGGCAAGTCAACTCCGTTTTGTACCAAATTTTGCAGATAAGTCATAAATAGTGAAATAAATCTATTCCAAGTTCCAGAACTGAAATTCGAACCCGGTTGAAACAAAATCAACCTATGATCAAACTTAGAAATTCTTTAAACCTTCAAATTATTAGTTTTCAACAAATCACGTTAATTCAAGTTAGGGACTTTCGAATTCGATTCCGGGTATACGCCCAAGTTCCAAATCATGTTACAGCCCACCTGGACTGTCAAAATACATATCCCTGTCCGTTTACATAAAATATTTACCGTGGACAACTCAAGTCATTTTAAAGACAAAAATTCATATTTTCTTAAAATTTTCACATAACGTTTTTCCGGAAAGAGACTCGGACTACACACGAAGATCAAAGAATTCTAAACAGAGCTAGTCGAGGTCTCGGAACACGGAAGTAAAGGCTAAAATTAAAATTACCAATCAGATCATCACACGTAATTTCCTCCAAGCAAACAATGTGACACATCTTTTGGCTAAGGAAGCACTCAATAACTAGTCCAACTCAAATAAATTATGCACCTATGAAACACCCTGAATTGGTGGTAGATGCTAACATAAAGAGATCAAGAGGGCTTTCCACTACAGGAAAAAGGGTTAATAGGGACCAAGGTTTAGGGACGAGTTTAAAATCTGGTCCTTAAAAGTGTACTTACAGGGACGAGATTATTTTTGATCCGTAAATCACGATTTATTTTTCCTAAACAAATGAAGAGATTTAATCTGGACTGGAAAAAAGACATTTACCGGTCTCTAATAATCACATTCAGCGGGAGACAGAGGCGGGAATAATAAATAAGTGAAAATACTTAGCGCTAGTTTCCCAAATTTTTTCTCCCTCTCTCTCATAAGTAAAAAACTTTTTACTTAGCCTTCCCAAACGTTTTTCCCTCTCTCTTTCTCAAAACACTTGAAATTCCTAAACTCCTAAAACACTTGTTGCTCGATATCAAGCATTGTCTGGCTAAAAAAAATTCCTCTCAATCACTCAGCATTATTTGGCTACATCAAGAGTAAGTTTCTTCAATTTTTCTCATTCTGCTTTATTTTTTCTTTCTGGTGAAAATCAGATTTTTTTTCTTCTTCTGTTTCTTTATTTCTTTCTATCTTTTCGACCTATATTTCTTTGATTGAGTTTTTCTTTATGTAGAACATTAATTTTTGTTGTGTGGGAGGTAAAAGTAAGATATTGGATTTACTTTGGGGATTGGACAACAAGAATATAGGTTTTGTCATTAGTTTTTTTTCCTTTTTTGAGATATTAATTGATGTTGTGTGCTAAAAGTTAAGTATTTGTAGATTTATTGATGGGTTTTTTCCTATTAGGGTTACATTAAACCAGAGTTGTGGGAACTTGCTTGAAGGGCTAAGAAAAGGGTCATGAGTATTGTGAGATTTTGTTTGTTGTGGGTTTTGTTATGTGGTGAAGAATTGGTTGAACTTTTTACATATTATGTGTTCTAATTTAGTTCCTTCATTCTTGAATTTTATGATTTTTTTAATTGTATAACCAACTTATTGATTTTGATAAATCTAATTTGATATTTCCAAAACCACTTTAGATGAGGAAGAAATGGTAATATGAATTGTCTTTGTTTAGGTACTCTTGTAGGCCAAAACATCTCAAGAAAAAACCTGATGGAAGAATTTCACAGAATTCCTTTGATTTTCACTCTGTTTATTCAATATCACCCTAGCTGTAAAAGGAAAGCTGCATAAACTATCAATAATAATATGTTTTATTCTTATTCTGTAGGATTTGATATAGCATCATCCATGGGATTTGATTTAGTTTAAAAATTTACATAATGTCTTGTATTATCTATTTTTGAAAAGTCATAATCTCTTTATACATAAGCTTTTCAGGAGAATATGCCTGTTATACATAGTTTTCTTAAAAATTCATTTTCTTTCTTGATGAGAATAGTTTATGCTACTACTAATATAGGCAAAAAGAGTTACTCTCTATATGATTCTTTATGTTGCCCAATTTAAGTTTGATTAATACTTCAGTGGAAGTTCTAGTTAAGAGCATAATCAGTATGTTTGTACATGTAAATTGCATAAACCATCGCTAATGTAATCCATTATATGCAAAAGTTAAAAATAAAATCTGATTTATGTAAAAGTTAAAGATGCTTTATCATATTGGTAGCAAGCCAATTAGATAAATTATTTATCAAAAGGTGCTATCATAAAATCTCAATCCATTTCTTTGAATATTGACAGACTATTTGGCATGGTTTACTTCAATGTGAAGCGCGAAAAAGATGACAAACTACCAGATTTGGCAACTATTTTCTTTGAGACTCGCAAGAAGAATAACACATTTGTTGATTTTGAAACAATTGAGAAACATGTGCGTTTGATTAATTGAACATCTACCTTACTTTTAGTTAGTATGGGTTATGACAATCTCATATATAATTTTCAGGCTCAAATCCAAGAATTAGTGATGTCTGAACCATCTCTTCCAAGCATAGAGATTGTAGAAAAATACTTTGGACCTTAAACTCGTAGCCATGTATTTGGCTTTGGAGGTGGAGTAAAAGTAAAAGACTTGCAAGGTGACGCTTCTTCAAAGGCTGAACTAATATTTGAGTTGGGTTCAACACGAGAAGAAAACAAATCTTTGAAGGATCGTGTGTCTACATTAGAAAATGAGATGAAAGAAATGAAGCAACGAGTATTTGGCCAACACTCCAATGTCCAGCCTCCGACATCAACCGTTTCAGGAGAATGACCATCTGATTAACATACCAAGTTAGTAACAACTTACTCGAATATTAGTTCATTTTATTGTTTATTGTGCATTTTCTGCTTTTCTACATGTTCCAGTTCTATTGTCGCATTCGACACCTTTCTAACTGCAGTAATTTTCCTAGAATATCAGGGACGACATGCTCTGTCATGGATTCTTGGGATCTTTTCTGAACTTCAAAAGAGCATCTTTTTTAACTTTTGTACAACTGTCTGCACAAAAGAAAAATCATCTAAATAGCTTTAAGAAGAAGAAATATAAGTAAATTTACGCCTTCGGTCTAGTACTTGAAAATTAACTGAAACAAATATCCTATGGCTTGCCTTTTAGTGCGAGGAAGATCAGAAATTCGTTAATCACTTGCTTCTCCATTGCAGATTTTCAGGACAAGTTGGGATCTGTGTCCGTAAGGGGTCCAATTCCTTCATATGCCAAGTATGGCCCAGTCCATCCACTGTCAACCATACACCATCCAGTGTATTTCAGCCTCTTTTAACTAGTTCAGAAGTTTACTGTCACGACCCTAAACCCAGACCCGGTCGTGATGGCGCCTCTCGTGAAGACAAGGCCAGCCGACACACTACCAATTCATTTTAAGCAATTAAATCGATACAAATTAAGTCTCTAACATAATAATAATCCCAAAAATAAGGTGAAACAGTACAGTTGTGGAATAGACATAGCCCGACATCGGGGTGTCACCAGTCATGAGCATCTATCATAAAAACTACAAGTCTGAAACGAGTCTACACAACTATTACGTAACTAAAACAGAAGGAAATAAGATAGAGGGAGAAGCACTGGCTGCGAATCGGCGGACAGCTACCTAGTGAATCTCCGGAATCTGCTGGAAGCTCTCTCAACCCTCGCAAGCAGGACCTGATGCGCCTGAATCTGCACATGGGGTACAGGGAGTAAAGTGAGTACTCCAAATCAGTGAGTAATAACAATAAATGAAGACTGAGCGATACAAAATCACGTTAAACACAACAATATGCTATAAGAGGCAGAGTAAAATCAGTAAAGTACAATTAAACAGTGTAATATCATAAAGCACCTTGTAAGCAGTTAAACAAGTAAAGGAAAAAATAGCTAGAAAAGGTAAGCACATAAGAACCGCCCCTCGGGCATAATAACAACAGAATCAACCCCTCGGGCAATAACATAGAACAATACCACCCCTCGGGCAATAACATAGAACAATACCAGCCCCTCGGGCTATATCTCATATCACAATGGGTACCCGCGCTCACTGGGGGTGTACAGACTCCGGGAGGGGCCCCTTACGGCCCAAGCGCAATATCAAGCCATCTCGTGGCATAATCATATAGGCTCTCGACCTCATATCAACAAGCCACCTCGTGGCGTACAACCTCCGGCCCTCGGCCTCATAATCATAATCAGTATATCACCGCTGCCGCGTGCAGCCCGACCCAAAAGTATCCTAACAACACAGGCCCTCAGCCTTACTCAGTCAGAATCTCATAAGCCACTCGGGCAACAGTAAACATGACACTCACCTCAAATTACCTTTTAAAAATATCATTTAAGGTGTTAAAATAGAGTAAACATGACTGAGTTATGAAAACAGTAAAATATAACAAGACTGAGTACAAGTATAAAGTCAAAACAGTGAGGAGTTGGCAGTAAAAGTCCCCTAAGGGTCCAAATAGTTGGCACGAAGCCCAAATATGGCATTTAGCCCAACACATAATATCATCAAACAGTTTGCAACCAAATACGCGGTAAAACAGTCATTCGGGATGGACTAAGTCACAATCCCCAACGGTGCACGACCCCACGCTCGTCATCTATCGTGTGCAACACCTCAACATAGCACAACGATGTGTGATCCGGGGTTTCATACCCTCATGACAGCATTTACAATCATTACTCACCTCGATCCGGTCCAAACTCTAGCCCGTGATGCCTTTGCCCTCCCGAATTGACCTCCGGATGCTCCAAATCTAACCAAAATCAGTATATAACCATTAAAATATGCTAAGGGAACAAAACCCACTCGAAAACATCCAATTTACGTCAAAAATCCCGAAATTGCTCAAACCCGGCCCCCGGGCCCACGTCTCGGAATCCGATAAAAATTACAAAAATAGATTCCTTACACTCTCACGAGTTCATACATACTAAGAACATCCAAATCGAACATCAAATGCCCATTCAAATTCCGAAAAGAATTCTCAAACTTTTCTTCCATTTTCCCACAACTTTCACTCTAATTTCTCAAATTAAATAATGAAATTCAAGACTAATTAAACCAAATATGAGTGAAGAATACTTACCCCAGTAGCTCCACTGAAAATCTCCTCAAAGTTCACCTTCTCCCGAGCTCTCCAATGGCTTTTGATATAGGACTTAAACCCTCGATTTTAAATATAAACTGTCTGCCCAGTTATTTCTTCATCGCGAAGGCGGCATATCCCTCGTGTTCGCGAAGCACACCGCTTCACAGACCAGAATTCCTTCTACGCGAACGCGAGAACCCTCTCGGGAACGCGATGCACAGCTGACTCAACACTTCGCGAACGCGACTTCTACTACGCGAACGCGTAGAACATTCGCCTTGGGGACCCAGCTACTCCTCTTCCTCTATGCGAACACGACATAAGCCTCGCGAACGCAGAGAATCACAGCATCACAACATCGCGAACGCGACACACGAAGCGCGAACGCGAAGACAAAATTCTCCGCCTCAGAGAACACCCTTCGCGAACGCGAGTCCCTGACTGCGAACGCGAAGAACAAACCGTCTGCAACAAAAACCAACAAAAACTGCCAAGTCCAAAGTCCAAAATTGATCGGTTTAACCATCCGAAACTCACCCGAGGCACTCGGGACCTCAACCAAACATGCCAACATATCCCATAACCTCATTCAAACTTGTTCCAACCTTCGGAACGCTCAAAACAATATCAAAACACAAAAATCACATCGGATTCAAGCCTATGAAATGCAAGAACTTCCAAATTCCGCTTTCGATCAAAAACTCCACCAAACCTCGTCCGAATGATCTAAAAATTTTCACACACGTCACAAATAGCACAACGGACCTACTCCAACTTCCGAAATTCTATTGTGACCCTATATCAAAATCTCACCTATCAACCGAAAAACGCCAAAATCTCAATTTCGCCAATTCAAGCCTAAACCTTCCACAGACCTCCCAAATACATTCCGAACGCGCTCCCAAGTCCAAAATCACCTAACGGAGCTAACCAAATCATAAAAATCCAAGTCCGAGATCGAATACTGAAAAGTCAAAACTTGGTCAAACCTTTCAAGTTTAAAGCTTCAAACTGAGAATTGTTCTTCCAAATCTATTCCGATTATCCTGAAAACCAAAAACAATAATTTACATAAGTCATAATATAACACACTGGGCTAGTCATGCCCGAGAACTGGTGAGCGAACTGCAAAAGCGCAAAACGACCGATCGAGTCGTTACATTTACACTTTATCCTGAGCAAGTTATGAGTAATCAATTAGGATAATTCAAAGACCTAAGACAACTTACTCTAAGTGACTAACACTATCGATCATAACAGGTGGTTGCTTCCATGCACAGACACTTGATCAGGTCATGGAATCAACATGGAAGACTATTCCTCTTTGTATCTTTTGGACTATTTGGCTAGAGTAGAACAGAGCATGCTTTGAGGGGGTAAAAAGAACATATTTCTTGAACTAAAAATAGATGTTCACATAATCTTTGCTTTTGGTATAAAAACAATCTGCTAGTAGAAAATCTTCATCAGTATATATGAATTTTTTGGATTTATTAGGAAGAAAGATGTAGTAGTAGTTTGCTTTGTTTTGGCTTATGTATGAGTGATGTACTATTTTTGAATCAACTTTAGCCTTAAACAAGTATTAAATAAAGTTTAGCCACAAGTCCATTAGACTGATAAGCAATCAAACAAATGAAGGCTTAGGAAAACTAGACTTATTTTTCTTATTATCCAAAAAATTATTATTTCTAACCCACTTCTATTTGGTGTCATGCAAACTCTTTTACAGTGATGGTTTATCTTTTTAATTTGGGCACTTATTCAAGTAAGTGGTTAAATATTTATCCTAATAAACTAATTGATTTTCTGGTTTCTTTTTATTTTTTTTCTTGACGATAATTGTTTGCATCCTTTTTTCAGGTTTTGGAGCAACTTACAAGTCAAGATGTAGCTTTTGGAGATATATATACAAGATGACTATCATTTTGCTAGGATATTATTGCAATAAATGTTATTATATTTCTAATCTAGGGATATTAATCGGTTGTTTTGCTATGGAATTTTGTAAAAGATGTTATGACTTACATCATGGATCTTGCCATTAACAAGAAGTTACTTAATTTTTGTAATAGAAAGATTTATCTTTATATTATATTTTGTGGCAATGGTTTTTAGAGAATTTGATTAATATTGAGATTTATTGATACAAAATTTTAAGGACCAACTGTATTGTTTTTATGGACCAGGACTGATTGTTCTTAAAATATTCTTTTTGACCAATTTAATATATACTTAGTTAATCATTAGGGACCAGAAAGTAGTCCCTAAATCAATTAAGGACCAGATAGTGACTGCTTTAAGGTGTTTATCATGGACCGGAAATCTGATCGTCAAAAATGTTTTAGAGACCAAAAACGTGCCGGTCGCTGAAACCTTTAGGGACTAGTGTGAAGTATCCGTCGCTATTAACCTTTAGCGGCGAAGCCTACAACGACGGGTCGCGACCAGGTGAACCTGGTCGTTATTTATCTTTAGGGACCGGGTTCTGATTTTAGAGACCATTTTTCTTGTCGCTAATAACCGTTTTTCCTGTAATGTTCCTTGTGTAAGATATATTTCGAATAGTTTGTGTTCTACGATGGCTGCTCTAGAAAGCCCTAAGAGGCACAAGTGATGCGCATCGCGGCAGTAGTGAAACTTGTAGTACGGTAGCACTAAATGTTGTTTAGTTATTATAAATAAATAAAATCGCTTATCATACTTAAAAAAAAGTCATTAGTTACAACTAATATTAATACAACAATATTATCTTTATTATATTTGTCGGTAATACAGTTCAAAGACATAAGACACGTGTATGTTTATATTACGTAATTTTAGAAGTGAATCCATATAGATTATCATTATCTGTATAAAATATATACTATAGTATTAATTAACAAGTTTGGAAAGAATTGCCACCATTCCAACAGGACAATTCGTCAAAGCATCTCTTACCAAGGTTGAAAATTCGAAATCTTGCATATGAAAGGTAATCTGTCCTCTAACCGGAACAAGAATTAAAAATCGCTGATTAATCAATATCAAAAGGAAGGAAAAGTTTGCATTGTTAATGATGATTAATTACTGAATTTAAAGATTTATGCTTTTCTTATAAACTGGAACTCTGGAAGAAAAAAAAGAAGGAAAGCACGAGAACAAAAATTGCCCTCCCCTTGTTTGGTTTAACTTTAGAAATAAAAAGAAAGAAAAAAAGAGGGGGAGGGGGGGGGGGGGTAG